>NC_134400.1:106630518-106938229 GCF_050003625.1 Haematobia irritans | reverse complement strand
TATATATATATATATATATATATATATATATATATATATATATATATATATATATATATATATATATTATATATATATATATATATATATATATATATATATATATATATATATATATATATATATATATATATATATATATATATATATATATATATATATATATATATATATATATATATATATATATATATATATATATATATATATATATATATATATTATATATATATATATTAATATATATATATATATATATATATATATATATATATATATATATATATATAGCCCCCATATAAACTGATCCCCAGACTTGACTTTTTGAGTCTGGTGGAAGAACAAATTTCATCCCATTCGATCAGTGATGCCAACTGTTTTGGACCAAAAATTGTCAATTTGTAAAATATTTTTCGCCAAAATCGTCAAGTCTTTCCAAAAAAATCATTTAGACAATCGTCACCCATAAAACAGCCGAAAACAAAGATATAGGAGGGAAATATAACTATAACTTCAATTCATTTTTTTCTTAAACGTAGATTTATTTTTGAGATATGACAAGAAACAATCTTTCTGACTGTGACTACATTTTTAAACACTAGATGTTTCGATTGTAATACATTTTTATACCCTTCACCACTACTGTGGTACAGGGTATAATAAGTTTGTTCATTTGTATGTAACGCCAAGAAATAGTGATCATAGACCCATCTTTTAGTATCCCGATCGGCTTAGAATTAAATTCTGAGTCGATTTAGCGATGTCCGTCTGTCTGTCTGTCTGTCTGTATATGTAATTTTGTGCACAAAGACAGCTCGCAATTTAAGTCCGATCGTCCTCAAATTTGGCATAGGGCCGTTTCTTGGGACAGAGACAATCGCTATTGGTTTTGGAAAAAATCGGTTCCGATTTAGATATAGCTGCCATATATATTTATCCCCGATTTGGTCATAGTTAGCGTTTACGAATCTCGAAAATCCTGTAAAATATCAGCCAAATCGGTTCAGATTTAGATATAGCTCCCATATATATCTTTCGTCCGATTTAGACTCATATGACCACAGAGGCCAAAGTTTACTACCGATCTTCGTGAAATTTTGAACAGAGAGTAGAATTGATATTCTACCAATGCTTGGTAAATTTCATGGAAATCGGTTCAAATTTAGATATAGCTCCGATATATATCTTTCGTCCGATTTGAACTTATATGGCCACAAAAGCCAGAGTTTTGCCGTGATTTGCTTCAAATTTTGCACAAGGTATACGTTTAATAGTATCGTTAAGTGTGTCAAATTTTGTTAAAACCGGTTCCGATTTAGATATAGCTCACACATATATCTTTCGCCCGATTTGGACTTTTATGGTCTCAAAAGCCAGAGTTTTGCCCTGACTTACTTCAAATTTTGCACAAGCGGTACTTTTAACGAAACTATTGCATGTGCCAAATATGGTCAAAATCGATTCAGATTTAGATATAGTTCCTATATATATCTTTTGTCCGATTTGAACTTATACGGCAAATTTGGTTGAAATCGGTTCAGATTTAGATATGGCTCCCATATATTTCTTCCGTCCGATTTGCACTCATATGACCAAGGGGGCCAAAGTTATACTCCCATTTACGTGAAATTTCGCATAGATAGCAGAATTATTACTCTAACCATACATGTCAAATTTAGTTAAAATCGGTTCAGATTATATATATATAGCTCCCATATATACGTACACCTGAGTTGGGGAAATATGGTAGACTGTTACACATCTTAGACCCATTTTCAATGGAAGTTTCCTCCAATTAATTGGATAGCGTTAGCCGATTTAAATTTTAATTCTAGAGATTTTGTAGAAGTAACAAGTATATTCAGCACTAAGTTCGTCCGGGCCGAATCTTAAATACCCACCACCATGAACCAAATATTAGGGTTTCCTTTGAAATTTCAGGAGGACTTGAGGACACTTCCCGAAGATAAATTTAAAGATTTCACCTATGAGGACAATATCAGATTCTGGATTTATAAGAACCATTTTTGTTTGAGTTTTAGAGGAATCATTAACATCTCTTGTAAGTGTGCAAGAAAGTGATGAAATAACGTCTTGATTTGAAATCTTAAATCTGTAGAAGTAAAATCTGGCAATTTTACATTGAGTTTCAAGCAATTTTCATGATCAGTGCGCCTCTACACCCTCAAGAAGTGAAGTCGGTCTATATGGAGGCATTACCAAATGGACCTATAAAAACTTAATCCGATACACGTTTTTGTGAGCCTAAAATACCAGAATATTTACAATTTCAGGCAAATCAGATAAAAACTACGGTTTCTAGAAACCAAAGGAGTTAAATCGGGGGATCGTTCTTATGGGGGCTATACTAAAAATATGGACCGATACTCACCGTTTTCGGCACACCTCTTTATCACCCGAAAATACCTCTAAATTTCCAATTTCAGGCAAATTGGGTAAAAACTTCGGATTCTAGAAGCCCAAGAAGTAAAATCGCGAAATCGGTCTATATGGGGGCTATACCAAAATATGGACCAATACTCACCATTTTCGGCACACCTCTTTATGGTCCTAAAATACCTCTAGATTTCCAATTTCAGACAAATTGGATAAAAACTACGGTTTCTTTAAGCCCAAGACCCCAAATCGGGAGGTCGTTTTATATGGGGACCATACCAAAACATTGACCGATACTCAAAATTTTTGGCACACGTATTTGTGGTCCTACAATACCTCTAGATTTACAATTTCATGTAAATTGAATAAAAACTGCGGTTTCTATAAGCCCAAGAAGTAAAATCGGGAGATTGGTCTATACGGGGGCTATACCAAAACATGGGGGCTATACTCACCATTTTTTGCACACCTCTTCATGGTCATAAAATACCTCTAGATTTCAAATTTCAGACAAATTGGATAAAAACTACGATTTCTATAAGCCCAAGACCCCAAATCGGGAGGTCGGTTTATATGGGGACTATATCAAAACCGGGACCGATATAGCCCATCTTCGAACTTGACCTGCCTGCATACAAAAGACGAGTTTGTGCAAAATTTCAGCACGATTGCTTCATTATTGAAGACTGTAGCGTGACTACAACAGACAGACAGACAGACAGACAGACGGACAGACGGACATCGTTATATCGCCTTAGAATTTCTCCCTGATCAAGAATATATATACTTTATATAGTCGGAAATCGATATTTCGATGTGTTACAAACGGAATGACAAACTTATTATACCCCCATCACCATTCTATGGTGGTGGGTATAAAAAACTTATCTCTTAGCTTATCTATTAGCTTCCAGCAAATGTGAAGTAGTTGAGATGGTAACCCAAATTTTGGCCTACATAGGGGTGAAGGGTATAATATAGTCGGCCCCGGCCGACTTTAGACTTTACTTACTTGTTCTTGACAGAAAATGTTCATATCCTTCAAGCGAATTTAAATCCTAATTACTTGCTCATATATAATTTTTATTATTATTATTCCTATTTGTATACATAACTTGGCTTATCTGTGATGAATAAAGTGAGTTTAACTAAACTGGCTTCATAATATTCATAATTATTTAGCTCTAAATAGTATTTGGACACAAGAATATCTTGTTGAAATATCAAAGGAATTTCAAAGTTTAGTTTTATTTATTTTGACTGCTTTGAAATTTCTTTCTACATTGCAGACTAATGTGGCTAGATAAAAACAAGTATATACGGCAGTAAGTTCGGCCAGGCCCAAGCTTATGTACCCTCCACCATGGATTGCGTAGAAACTTCTACTGAAGACTGTCATCCACAATCGAATTACTTGGGTTGCGGTATCACTTGCCGATGACAAGGTATCTTAAAACTTCCTAACACCGTCTTCTAAATTGCAAGGTAGTCCATATGTGGTATATATGTTATTAAACTAACAAAGCCCGATTAAATACATATATAATTAAGTTTGACAAAATTTTCTATAGAAATAAAACTTTGACAAAATTTTCTATAGAAATAAAAATTTAACAAAAATTTCAATAGAATTAAAACTTTGAGATTCTCTACAGAAATAAAATTTTGCCAAAATTTTCTACAGAAATAAAATTTGACAAAATTTTCTACAGAAATAAAATTTTGACAAAATTTTTTATAGAAATAACATTTTGAAAAAATTTTCTATAGAAATAAAATTTTGGTAGATTATTTTTGGCTCGAGTGGCAATCATGATTATGAACCGATATGGACAAATTTTTGTGTGATTGGGGATCGGTTATATATAACTATAGACCTATATGGACCAATTTTGGCATGGTTATTAGCGGCCATATACTAACACCACGTTGCAAATTTCAACCGGATCGGATGAATTTTGCTTCTCCAAGAGGCTCCGGGGATCCAATCTGGGAAACGGTTTATATGGGGGCTATATATAATTATGGACCGATATGGACCAATTTTAGCATGGTTGATAGAGACCATATAACACCACGTACCAAATTTCAACCGAATCGGATGAATGCTGCTCCTCCAAGAGGTTCCGCAGGTCAAATCAGGGGATCGATTTATATGGGGGCTATATATAATTATGGACCGATATAGACCAATTCTTGCGTGTTTGTTGGATACCACATACTAACACCACGTTCCAAATTTCAACCGTATCGGATGAATTTTGCTGCTCTTAGATGATCTGCAAACCAAATCTGTGGATCGGTTTATATGGGGGCTATATATAATTATGGACCGATATGAACCAATTTTTGCATGGTTGTTAGAGACCATATACTAACACCACGTACCAAATTTCAACCGGATCGGATGAATTTTGCTCCTCTAAGAGGCTTCGGAGGTCAAATCTGGGGATCGGTTTATATGGGGGCTATATATAATTATAGACCGAAATGGATCAATTTTTGCATGGTTATTAAAGACCATATACTTACACGATGTACCAAATTTCAGCCAGATCGGATGAAATATGCTACTCTTATAGGCTCCGCAAACCAAATCTGGCGGTCCGTTTATATGGGGCCTATACGTAAAAGTGGACCGATAAAGCCCATTTGCAATACCATCCGACCTACATCAATAACAACTACTTGTGCCAAGTTTCAAGTCGATAGCTTGTTTCGTTCGGAAGTTAGCGTGATTTCAACAGACGGATGGACATGCTCAGGTCGACTCAGAATTTCACCACGACCCAGAATATATATACTTTATGGGGTCTTAGAGCAATATTTCCATGTGTTAGAAACGGAATGACAAAGCTAATATACCCCCCATCTTATGGTGGAGGGTATAATTATCATACTCGTAGTATTGAGATAAAAGATGCTTGTTTACATTACAACTTATAAAAAATAACTACATTATTTTGAACAAGTATATACAGCAGTAAGTTCGGCCGGGCCGAATCTTAAATACCCACCACCATGAACCAAATATTAGGGTTTCCTTTGAAATTTCAGGAGGGCTTGAGGACTTCAGGACACTTCCCGAAGATAAATTTAAAGATTTCACCTATGAGGACTATATCAATTCTGGATTTATAAGAACCATGTTTGTTTGAGTTTTAGAGGAATCATTAACATCTCTTGTAAGTGTGCAAGAAAATTATAAAATAACGTCTTGATTTGAAATCTTAAATCTGTAGAAGTAAAATCTGGAAATTTTACATTGAGTTTCAAGCAATTTTCATGATCAGTTCGCCTTCTACACCCTCAAGAAGTGAAGTCGGTCTATATGGAGGCATTACCAAATGGACCGATAAAAACTTAATCCGATACACGTTTTTGTGAGCCTAAAATACCAGAATATTTACAATTTCAGGCAAATCAGATAAAAACTACGGTTAAATCGGGAGATCGTTCTTATGGGGGCTATACTAAAATATGGACCGATACTCACCGTTTTCGGCACACCTCTTATGACCCGAAAATACCTCTAGATTTCCAATTTCAGGCAAATAGGATAAAAACTCCCACTAATTAAATCGGGAAATAGGTCTATATGGGGGCTATACCAAAATATGGACCGATACTCACCATTTTCATCACACCTCTTTATTGTCCTAAAATACCTCTAGATTTCCAATTTCAGACAAATTGGATAAAAACTACGGTTTCTATAAGCCCAAGACCCCAAATCGGGAGGTCGTTTAATATGGGGACCATACCAAAACATGGACCGATACTCACAATTTTTGGCACACGTATTTGTGGTCCTACAATACCTCTCGATTTCCAATTTTAGGTAAATTGAATAAAAACTGCGGATTCTATAAGCCCAAGAAGTAAAATCGGGAGATCGGTCTATATGGGGGCTATACCAAAATATGGACCGATACTCACAATTTTTGGCACACGTATTTGTGGTCCTACAATACCTCTAGATTTCCAATTTCAGGTAAATTGAATCAAAACTGCGGTTTCTATAAGCCCAAGAAATAAAATCGGAAGATCGGTCTATATGGGGGCTATACCAAAACATGGACCGATACTCACCAGTTTTGGCACACCTCTTTATGGTCATAAAATACCTCTAGATTTCAAATTTCAGGCAAATTGGATAAAAACTACGATTTCTATAAGCCCAAGATCCCAAATCGGGAGGTCGGTTTATATGGGGACTATATCAAAACCTGGACCGATATAGCCCATCTTCGAACTTGACCTGCCTGCAGACAAAAGACGAGTTTGTGCAAAATTTCAGCACGATTGCTTCATTATTGAAGACTGTAGCGTGATTACAACAGACAGACAGACAGACGGACATCATTATATCGTCTTAGAATTTCTCCCTGATCAAGAATATATATACTTTATATAGTCGGAAATCGATATTTCGATGTGTTACAAACGGAATGACAAACTTATTATACCCCCGTCACCATTCTATGGTGGTGGGTATAAAAATCGTCAAATCGTTATAAAAAACGTTAAAAGAAAACACTTTGGTCAAAAAATTTCGTGAACCATAGCAAAAAAAAAAATTTTAACTGTCTTAAGGGCCAAATCGTGGTCAGTTTTACTACCATGTAAGAAAAATATCATCTAGTTTTATAAAATTGAACTGACTAGTATGAAAAAAATTTGTAATACGTGTAAAAATATTTAACTAATTTTAAAGAGTCGGCTGAACTGCAAGTTAAAAATAATAATTTATACGAGATTTTTATAAAATTTTTGAAATTTTAACTACCTGGCTAGAAATGCGCTTAACTAAATTGAAGTTCAAAATTTGTCATAAATTACGAGTTACTTTTTTCTGTGTATAATAAGTTTGTGCATTTGTATTTAACGTCAAGAAGGACCAGTCTTAGACCCATCGTTCAGTACACTGATCGTCTTAGAATTAAATTCTGAGTCGATATAGCGATGTCCGTCTGTCTGTCTGTCTGTCTCTTTTCCATCTGTCTGTCCATCTTTTATGTATTTTTGTATGTAAAGTACATCTCGCAATTTAAGCCCGAATTTTGCATAGGGTCTTACTTCGTCTCAAAGACAATTCCAATTGATTTGGGAAACATCGGTTCAGACATATAGATGCCATATTTATTTATGAATTATCTGTCATATTTTACGTGTTTTTCAGCCGATCTTGTTCAAATTTCCTAATTTCGATAGTAGATAGTAGAGTGATCACAATCGGTCGGTGAAAACCGTTCGTTTTGTACCGATTGTCGGTTTTGTATAAAATCCCATTTCGGTGCACCGGTAACATATAACTGATATTTTTAATATCATAAAAACCGGTTTTCGGTATTTGATTTTCAATGTAAACTGAAATAAGAATACATCCCCAATGTGTTTTCTGCGCACTTTAAATTCGTTTCTGAACACTTTCAACATAGCCCCCAAATGCAATATGTACAAGAACATGTTTAGTTGTCGAGACTTTTCAAACACCGAAACAGCAAATGGAACCAAAAAAAACAAAAAAAAAAAAAAAAAACAATATACGCAGCAGTAAGTTCGGCCGGGCCGAATCTTAAATACCCACCACCATGAATCAAATTTTATAGTTTCCTTTGAAATGCCAGGGGGATTTGATGGCAGATATTCTCCCAAACACTTCTCGAAGATAAATTTAAAGATTTTACCTATGAAGACTATATCAGATTCTGAATTTATAACAACCATTTTTGATTGAGTTTTAAAGGAATCATTGACATCTTTTGTAAGTGTGCAAGAAAATAATGAAATAACGCCTTGATTTGAATCTGTAGATTTTTATCCCAATTATTTAAATTATTACGAGAAGTAAAATCTGGAAATTTTTCATTCAGTTTCAGGCAATTTTCTTGATTAGTGCACCATCTGTACCTTAAAGATCTCAAATCGGTCTATATGGGCCTTACCAGATGGACCGATAAAAACTAAATCCCAAATAAAAACATGAGTCTAACATAAAATTCCAGTATATTTACAAATCGGATAAAAACTACGGTGTGTAGGAATCACATCGGGAGATCGGTCTATATGGGGGCTATACTAAAACATTGACCGATAGTCACCATTTGCGGTACATGTGTTTGTGGTCCTACAATTCCTCTAGATTTCCAATTTTAGGCTCACCTCTTTATGGTAACTATAGACTTCAAATGTTATGCAAATTGGATAAAAACTACGGTTTTTATAAGCCAAAGAAGTAAAATCGGGAGATCGGTATATATGGGGGCTATACCAAAACATGGACCAATAATCACCAGTTTTGACACACCTCTTTATGGTTCTAAAATACCTCTAGATTTCCAATTTTAGGCTAATTGGATAAAACCTACTGATTCTAGAAGCCCAAGAAGTAAAATCGGGAGATCGGTCTATATGGGGGCTATATCCAAACATGGACCGATACTCACCATATTTGGCACACCTCTTTTTCGGCCTTAAGTACCTCTAGATTTCCAATTTCAGGCAAATTGGATAAAATTTACGGTTTCTGTAAGCCCAAAAAGTAAAGTCGCGAGATCGGTCTATATGGGGGCTATACCAAAACATCGACCGATACTAACCATTTTTGGCACACCTCTTTACGATCCTAAAATACCTCTAAATTTCCCATTTCAGGTGAATTGGATAAAAACTACGGTTTTTTAAACCCAAGACCCCCAAATCTGGAGGTCGGTTTATATGGGGACTATATCAAAACCTGGGTCGATATAGCCCATCTTCCAACTTGACCTGCCTGCAGACAAAAGACGAGTTTGTGCAAAATTTCAGCACGATTGCTTCATTATTGAAGACTGTAGCGTGATTACAACAGACAGACAGACAGCCACACAAATAGACGGACATGCTTATATCGTCTTAGAATTTCTCCCTGATCAAGAATATATATTCTTTATATAGTCGGAAATCGATATTTCGATGTGTTACAAACGGATTGACAAACTTATTATATCCCCGTCACCATTCTATGGTGGTGGGTATAAAAATAAAAGATTTCCAACATTTTAATGTTTATCTACGATATTGTTACCGCAATTACAGCTAAGGAATTTAATTTTTACATTAAAACATTGAAGTATTTTTTCCTTTATTTATATTAAATTAAGCGTTTTTGCTACATTAGGGAAAAACCCGGTTGGACCAGTTATGTCGGTTAATTAATTTTTAAAACACCGTCCACCGATTTTGAAAAATTTTCCGGTTTTTTTAGAACCGAGAAAAACCAGTTTTCTGATCACTCTAGTAGATAGTAAAATTGACATGCTAGTCATACTCTGTTCAGATTTAGCTATAAATAGTTTACATATATACCTTTCGCCCGATTTAGATTCATATGACCGAAACCGAACTGTCTTTCAATGTTAGCCATGTGTATCACATTTGGTACAAATGGGTTAATATTCAGATGTAGCTCCCATATGGCCGATTTGGGCAAATATCACAGAAAAAAATATTTTTTGCATTCAATCACGAAATCAATTAATCCATCTAAGTTTTAATTGAAATGTCTTCAATCATAGAAATTACAGTATCGATAAGTCAATTAAAAAAATTAATTGTTCCAATTAAAAAATGAGGTGATATAATTGATTTTTGTGATTGATTTTTATTTCAATTAAAAATGTTGTTCAACCAATTAAAATTTTAATTGAATATTTTCTAAAATTCAATTAAAACTTTAATTGGAAAAATGTTGGCGATATTTCTTATTTCCATATTATACACCCGATCTCGATGGGGGTTTTTTCCAGTTGATATGATATTTTTGTGAAAGAGTAGAGTTGATATTTTTGCTAAATGTCCAAAATTTGGTCGAAATTGGTTCTAATTTAAATATAGCTCTTAAATAATGTATGCCTAATTAAATAAATGTATGCCTAATTTGGCAAGTGTGGCGAAATATCTCATATTTGACAACAGATCTCACCGAAATTTGACTCCGATTTTCTCCAAATTGAGCACAGAGAATAGGGTTGGTATTTTACCTACACAGAAAAAAGTAAACTACATTATGGGTAACATGAACTATCTCGTGCGAAAATTGAACTAAATTGTATTCCAAATTTTGAGATTCATTAAACTAACGAAAATTGTCCGATATTTTTGAATTTTTAATTACCATTTACGAAATTCAACTTCCTCAAAAAGAAAAAATGAACTAAAAATAAAGAAAAAATCTTAAGCGCCAGATCATTCCCATTTTAACCTCGCTGTAGTTCATTCTTACTATTTTTGAGAAGTGTACGAAAAACTTCTTCGGTTTTAGTTAGAATTGAACTAATTTGTATGCGATTAAAATTTAGCCATTTAGTTCATAAAATTTTTGAGAAAAGAAAAGAAAAAATCGTTGGACTGGGGAAAATTTGTTACAAAATTTTAAAAATGAACTAAAACAAAATAAAATGTTTGCAATAAATATTAGTTCATTTTAGCATCAGTTTTACAACAGACTTTTTTTCTGTGTGTAATTCACATTGGTTCAGATTTAGATATAGCTCCTATATATAGACAGTGAGCGTCAATATAAAGAAAAGTATTTCGTTTAAAAAGAGTGTTCTCTTTGTAAAGTTTCTTATTTTCAGAGTTTTATTCAAGTAGTAATAAAATCGTAAACATGTAAGGGCCCTTATAAAAAGTATTTTTAAACGTATGAAACCCAAGCGTAAACCCAGTCAAAGTTAAGTAAAAATCGATTCGGATTTAAATATATCTGATACTGATCAAACTTTTTTTAATTAATTAAATTTTCATTTCATTTATTACCCAGCAAAAAAATTTGGAAGTTCTTCCAAAGACACAACTTTAAAAGCACTTCCAGAAGATGCACTCCCAATGATTTTCTTTATTTTAACTACCCAGGAAGTTCTTTTAATTAAATTTTTTATAACTTGGGTTTTTCATACTTTTAATGGGTAATTTTAACTTCCCAGCAAAAAAAAGCGTCGCCAAAAAAGTAATGAAATTGTTCTTTTCGGATCCGGAAGTGGTGCAAAATTGACGCAGAAGCGATGTATTTAACATGGGCTTGTCAAAAGGGCGGAAGTCCTCCATTTCAACAGCCGTTGCACTGAATTTGCATCACTTCTTTAGGTGTGATCCGAATTCAATGGTTTGGATGTAAATTAAAAAATTCTGTGATATTTTGTCTAATAAATAATTTTTATAATTTCTTATATTTTTTAATGGATTCTTGACCTCAAATATTTTCAAAAATACATAATTTTTTCAGATTGGATTTAGCATTTTTTTCGACAAAATTTAAATGATTTGTACCATTTTATGAAGTCTTACTCTGTTTTTAACCTATTTGAAACAAAACAAGTATATACGGCCGTAAGTTCGGCCAGGCCGAATCTTATGTACCCTCCACCATGGATTGCGTAGAAACTTCTACGAAAGACTGTCATCCACAATCGAATTAATTGGGTTGTGGTATCTTAAAACTTCTTAACATCGTTTTCTAAATTGTGAGATAGTCCATACGTGTTATATATTAGACAAAAAAGTTATGTATAGGTCTACATATAATTACGAATCAATATGGACTTTTGCACGATACGCAGAGAGCCAGAATTGAAATATGGGGGTCGCTTATATGTGGGCTATATACAGTTATGAACTAGATATATACCAATTTTTGTGTGATTGGGGATCTATTTATCTGAGGGCTATATATAACTATAGACCGAGTGAGGCATGGTTGTTAACGGCCATATACTAGCACAATGTACCAAATTTCAACTGACTCGGATGAAGTTTGCTCCTCCAAGTGGTACCAAAACCAAATCTCGGGATCGGTTTATATATGGGGGCTATATATGATTATGGACTGATATGGACCACTTTTGGCATGGTTGCTAAATATCATGTACTAACATCACGTACCAAATTTAAACCGAATCGCATGAATTTTGCTCTTCCAAGGGGCTCCGGAGGTCAAATCTGGGGATCGGTTTATATGGGGGCTATATATAATTATAGACCGATTTCGACCAATTTTTGCATGGGTGTTTGAGGCCATATATTAATACCACATACCAAATTTCAACCGAATCGGTTGAATTTTGCTCCTCCACGAGGCTCCGGAGGTCAAATCTGGGGATCGGTTTAGATGGGGGATATATATATAATTATGGACCGATATGGACCAATTTTTGCATGGTTATTAGAGACCATATATTAACACAAATTTCAGCCGGATCGGTTGAAATTTGCTTCTCTTAGAGGCTCCGCAAGCCAAATCTGGGGATCGGTTTATATGGGGGCTATATATAATTATGGACCGATGTGGACCAATTTTTGCATGGTTGTTAGAGACCATATGCCAACACCATGTACCAAATTTCAGCCGGATCGGATGAAATTAGCTTCTCTTAGAGGATCGGCAAGCCAAATTTGGGGGTCCGTTTATATGGGGGCTATACGTAAAAGTGGACTGATATGGCCCATTTGCAATACCATCAGACCTACATCGATAACAACTACTTGTGCCAAGTTTCAAGTCGATAGCTTGTTTCGTTCGGAAGTTAGCGTGATTTCAACAGACGGACGGACGGACGGACATGCTCAGATCGACTCAGAATTTCATCACGACCAAGAATATATATACTTTATGGGGTCTTAAAGCAGTATTTCGATGTGTTACAAACGGAATGACAAAGTTAATATACCCCCATCCTATGGTGGAGGGTATAAAAAGTTAAAATTACCCATTAAAAGTATGAAAAACCCAAGTTATAAAAAATTGAATTAAAAGAACTTCCTGGGTAGTTAAAATAAAGAACATCATTGGGAGTGCATCTTCTGGAAGTGCTTTTAAAGTTGTGCCTTTGGAAGAACTTCCAAATTTTTTTGCTGGGTTTTTATACTCTGCGCCACACTGTGGAACAGTGTATTATAAGTTAGTGCATATGTTTGCAACACCCAGAAGGTGACGAGATAGACACATAGTGTCTTTGGCAAATGCTCAGGGTGGGCTCCTGAGTCGATATAGCCATGTCCGTCTTAAAATTGCTTCAGATTTAAATGTTTCCCATATTTTATTTTACTAACATTGTGTTCCACCTTAGTGCATTAGCCGACTTAAATTTTGAGGATATAGATTTTCTAGAATTCTATCAAATTCTGTCCAGATCGAGTGATATTTAAATGTATGTATTTGGGACAAACCTTTATATATAGTCCCCAACACATTTGACGGATGAGCTATGGTATCGAAAATTTAGATCTACAAAGTGGTGCAGGGTATAATATAGTCGGCCCCGCCCGACTTTAGGCTTTCCTTACTTGTTTAACTTACATCCAAAACATTGAGTTCGGATCACACCTAAAGAAGTGATGCAAATTCAGTGCAACTGCTGTTGAAATGGAGGACTTCCGTCCTATGACAAACCCTAAACTCATCGCTTCTGCGTCAATTTTGCACCACTTCCTGATCCAAAAAGAACATTTTCATTACTTTTTTGGCGACGCTTTTTTGCTGGGTTACTCTCCCAAGTAATATTTTTTTCAAAATTTGCAAAATTTAAAAAAGTAGATTTTTGCAAACGTTTTTGGAACAGTCGACTTTCCGATTTTTCGTTAAAAGACCATTAGACGAGTTTGATCTTTATGAAAAGTCGAATTGTCGATTTTGGTCCAGCAAAAGTGAACTTCGACTTTTTTCGATGAAAAGTGGAATAATTGTCGGTAAAAAAAGCCTTAGTTCTACTATGTATTTTTGTTTAGGGTAAATAAAACTTGTCGAAAAATTTGTTTTCGAAATAAACAATATTTTTGTTTACTCAAATTATAGCATTGCTCATCTCAATTGGTGAGCTAATTTGAGAAGTCTTAATAACAAATACAGAAAATATTCAATGTTAACAAATTTAATTCTTCACAATTTTTCACTCACCAGAAAATGTTGCCTGTTATGAATTTATTGTAGTTAATAATATTTGTTAATTGGGCAAACCTTTCGACATTTAGTTTTTTCTTTTAACAAAATTTAACACAAAACAAAATCTATGGATAGCATTTTAAGAACTTTATGTGTAAAAGTTTTACATTTCATTTTTCAAAGTAAAAGTTAAAAAAATATTTCGAACATCAAAGTATTACTCAAGAAATGAGGTTTTGCTGATTTGCAGCTTTTGTTTTTAATCTACGTGAGAAGACAACGAACGAGCGTCAAGAGTCTATGATGACAATTGAATTTGTCTTGACCCATTTCGTTTTGTTGATTTTCTTTGAAATTTTTGCCTTGGCCTATAATTTCAGTGACTTTGGTGGTGTGACGGTCAATGGTGATAAATGCTAGTATAACAGACACCCTACATGAAGTATCGATTTCAAAGTGAATTGTGATTTTCTGCAAGTTACACTATGCTACAATTAATCAGACATTCATCGGATCACATAACAATAAACTACACTTTGTCAGTGATAATTATTTGGGAAGTGGTTTTCAATAGAAAACTTTTCGGGCCATGCCATTTAGAGAAGGGGGCAAAATATGAACCCCCAAATGTTTTATTCACTCAAAATCGATTAGAAAATAAATGCCAGAGAATTTTTTGCTCAGATTTAATTTTTAATAAAATGTACCTATAAACTGTATAAAATTGGGTAAATTTGATTGCATATTTGTTTCATATTTAATTAAGTTTTCACGCTGATCAACTGTCCGTTCGTCCATCCGAGCAGCTAGTGTCTGATAAGCTGAACTAGAACGCCTGATGCATACTTTATTCTCGCAAATTACCATTGTTGAAATATCAGTTAAATCGGATCGGAAGCGATAGAATTTATGAAGAAACGGCAACAACGGGCGATAAAATGACTACCTCGTATTGGCAGATAAATTGTAAGGGCCGATGTTGAATGTGAACCACACCTAAACGCCAAGTTTTTTCCGAATTTTATTTGACATTTCTCTATTTCAGACTTACTCAATTTGAACCATGGACGTCGTGAATGGGCAACGGTGGATGATCAATTTTCGAAGAAAATCATCTTCAGTGATGAGGCACATTTTCACCTCAGTGGATTCGTCAATAAACAGAATTGCCGCATTTGGGCGAATGAGAATTCAAGATTGATAGTCGAAAAACCAATGCACCCACAAAGAGTGACTGTTTGGTGCGGTTTATGGGCTGGCGGCATCATCGGGCCGTATTTTTTCCAAAATGAGGCCGGTCAGGCAGTTACTGAGAATGGTGTTCGCTATCGTGAGATGATAACGAACTTTTTATGGCCCGAATTGGAAGATATGGATGTGGACGATATGTGGTTTCAGCAGGACGGTGCCACTTGCCACACAGCTAACGAAACAATGGCTCTTTTGCGCAACAATGGCCGTTTGCTCAATGGCCGTGTTATCTCACGTAATGGCGATGTCAATTGGCCGCCAAGATCATGTGATTTGACACCGTTGGACTTTTTTCCTTGGGGTTATTTGAAAGAAAAGGTGTACGTCGATAAGCCAGCAACAATTCAAGAGCTAAAGGATGAGATAATTCGGCACATTAACGGCATAGAACCTCCATTATGCCTCAGCGTCATCGAAAATTTGGACCATCGGATGAAGGTGTGCCACCGAGGTCGCGGCGCCCATTTGGCCGATATTTTGTTCCATACATAATTGAGTAATACCAATATATCATAATAAAATAAAATTACAATAATTTCCTAGATAGTTTGTGTTTTATTCAAAATCAACATCGGCCCTTGAAATTTTAACCACCCACACGGATGAAAAAGACTGTTTTTCATATGTTTGGCTATAAACATTATATGTTTGGAAAACAAATTTTTAAACACCATATTTTTGAGTGCAAGCATATAATGTTCATAAACTAGCATAACATGTTTGGGACATATATGTTAATATGTTAGAACATATTATGTTTGGGACATAAAATGTTTGTAAATATAATATGCTTGGATGCAAACATATATTAATTTAGAAATAGCCTATAAACATATATGTGTTTAGTAGCTTGGAGCGCCATTTAACAGGGAGCGATATTGAATTAAGTTGGTGGTTGTTGCTTGTTATTACAAAATTAACATTTTATTTTTCCTTGGGCAATTGATCAGCTACTTCTTTGATCCTTACAAACTGTGTGGTCCGCTGTTCGAATCCCCGTCCGGCAAAAGTAAAATTAAAATAAAAAAATCATAAAATTGAATAATTTCTTCTAAAATGTTTGTATTACAGAAAAAGGTGCTAATAACTAAAAAATCTCGTGGAAGTGAGAAAGATGTGGGGGAATATATAATTAGGCAGAAACAAAATTTTGAGCATTCAGTTCGAAAACCTATGTTGTTAGCACCTATATTACCTGTTTATTTTCATAATTCATTATGATTGTAAATATATAAATAAATAAATAAAATTTTGAGCACAATATTGTTTGGGAGAATTTTTTTAATCATATAATATTTTTGGGTGCAAAATGCTTCCAAACATATTATATTTTCACATAATAACATATTGTTTTTTGGAAGACAACATTATTGAATTTGGATGCAAAAATACAAAATGTTTGAAACTTAGACTACCCAAACATATATTGTTTAGACCAATATGCTTTCAAACATATTATATATTGGAAGAGATCAAACATATAAATGTTTGGGCAATACCCAAAAATATATATGCTTGAAGCAAAATATGTTTGGGAGTATATGTTACAGAAGCGATTTTTTGTGAGCGTGCAGATGAGAGAATAGGATGTATGGGTTCTAGGTTTACCTCATTTGTTAGCGTCCAGACAAACTCAACACTGAGACCATTTTAATTTAGTGTTCTACGCGCGGTTAATTCGAGAAATTTTAAAATAACATGGATACTCAGTAGCCGTCCAGAAAAATTGAACTTATGTTTAATAATATCTGTAGATATGTCTATGGTATCAGAAGATATGATCATATTTCCAGGCGAATACAGTACTTATTTCAACTTACTTCAGACAAGGGTACTTATTTGATTAGACAAAGCAATAAACCTAAAGTTACCAATAAACCTATTTGAGAGGTTACTTTTTACCAGGTCTAACAGATGGTAAAAGATTATTCATATTTAAGATATCGAACATTGGTATCAGAATGACACAAGCGCATATGGGTCATACATCTCTGGAACAGACTTCCAAATAAACCGTAAATTACCACCAATGCTTTCCGTTTCAAAAGACTTATTACTGAATATTTTCAAAATGATTTGACAATTTGATCAATTTGATCCGTCCGTACGTCTGTCTGTGAACACATTTTTGTGATCAAAGTCTAGGTCCCAGTTTAAGTCCAATCGCCTTCAAATTTGGCACAAGTTCCTGTTTTGGATCAGAATAGAACCCTATTGATTTTGGAATCGGTTCAGATTTAGATATAGCTCCCACACGCACAGAAAAAACATGTTTGGACATGGTTGCCGCATCCATTTAATGCTTATCTAGAACATATAAATGTCGCAAAAACCATGTATTTTGTCTTTGTAAAAATAATTTTCGAGCAGAGAAAAAGTTATGCTGGCAATAAGCATTTAAATGGTTCTCAAATGCCGCAAACATGTTCTACTATTTAAATGATAGAATTTGAGACTATTACATGGTCAGGAAAATCATGTACCTGACCATTAAATTTTTCGACTTTTTTTTGCAGGGAAAAAAGTATTTTTATAGGTTAGGTATATACATTTCTTGAACCATTACATGGCCATAAACACCATGTACATTTTTTCGTGACCATTTAATTTTTTAATTTTTTTGCAGCGAAAAGAATTTTATAAAAACATCGAGTAGGTACACACGATTTTCATTTTGCGCGTCAGACGCGTGTTGATTGTTGCTTGGAATGGATGGAGAATGCGGAATTACTGCGTTTTGTGTTAATTTATTTATTCAGAAGTGGCACGTGGTATTATGTGAACACAAGAAAGGAAAGTGCAATTGAAAACAAGTATATACGGCCGTAAGTTCGGCTAGGTCGAAGCTTATGTACTTCTACTGAAGACTGTCATCCACAATCGAATTACTTGGGTTGCGGTATCACTTGCAAGGTATATTAAAACTTCCTAACACCGTCTTTTAAATTGCAAGGTAGTAGTTTAATATATACCACATATATTAAACTAAAAAAGGCCGATTAAATACGTATATAATAATGTTTGACAAAATTTTCTATAGAAATAAAATTCTGAGAAAAATTTATATAGAAATAAAATTTTGACAAAATAAAATTTTGACAACCTTTTCTATAGAAGTAAAATTTGGACAAAATTTTCTATAGAAATAAAATTTTAACAAAATTTTCTATAGAAATAAAATTTTGTCAACATTTTCTATAGAAATAAAAATTTGACAAAATTTTCTATAGAAATACAAATTTGACAAAATTTTCTAAAGAAATAACATTTTGACAACATTTTCTATAGAAATAACATTTTGACAAAATTTTCAATAGAAATAAAATGTTGACAAATTTTTTAATAGAATTAAAATTTTGACAACATTCTCTATAGAATTAAAATTTTGAAAACATTTTCTATAGAAATAAAATTTTGGTAGATTATTTTTGGCTCGAGTGGCAACCATGATTATGAACCGATATGGACCAATTTTTGTGTGACTGGGGATCGGCTATATATAACTATAGACCTATATGGACCAATTTGGGCATGGTTGTAAGAGACCATATACTAACACCACGTTCCAAATTTCAACCGGATCGGATGAATTTTGCTCCTCTAAGAGGCTCCGGAGGTCAAATCTGGGGATCGATTTATATGGGGGCTATATATAATTATGGACCAATTATTGCATGGTCGTTAGAGACCATATACTAACACCACATACCAAATTTCAACCGGATCGGATGAATTTTGCTCCTCTAAGAGGCTCCGGAGGTCAAATCTGGGAATCGATTTATATGGGGGCTATATATAATTATGGGCCGATATGGACCAATTTTTGCATGGGCATTAGAGAACATACACCAACACCATGTACCAAATTTCAGCCGTTTCGGATGAAATTTTCGTTTCTTAGAGGCTCCGCAAGCCAAATCGGGGGATCGGTTTATATGGGGGCTATATATAATTATGGACCGATGTGGACCAATTTTTCATGGTTGTTAGAGACCATATACTAACACCATGTACCAAATTTCAGCCGGATTGGATGAAATTTGCTTCTCTTAGAGAAATCGCAAGCCAAATTTGGGGTCCGTTTATATGGGGGCTATACGTAAAAGTGGACCGATATGGACCAATTTTTGCATGGTTGTTAGAGACCATATACTAACACCATGTACCAAATTTCAGCCGGATTGGATGAAATTTGCTTCTCTTAGAGAAATCGCAAGCCAAATTTGGGGTCCGTTTATATGGGGGCTATACGTAAAAGTGGACCGATATGGCCCATTTGCAATACCATCCAACCTACATCAATAACAACTACTTGTGCCAGGTTTCAAGTCGATAGCTTGTTTCGTTTCGGAAGTTAGCGTGATTTCAACAGACGGACGGACGGACGGACGGACGGACGGACACGCTCAGATCGACTCAGAATTTCACCACGACCCAGAATATATATACTTTATGGGGTCTTAGAGCAATATTTCGATGTGTTACAAACGGAATGACAAAGTTAATATACCCCCATCCTATGGTGGAGGGTATAAAAATGTACCTGTTTTTCGTTCTGCATGTTTTTTATGGTATAATTTATTTTTATTTGCAGTGACATGATGCCAGCGTTTGTACATTTGATGGACACGACGTAAATATGGAATGATTACTTATTGTTGAAATTGAACCAAAATAGAGTGTGTAAAATCATGTGATGTTTGCTTACACGACATTATAATTACAAATAAACAATGAATTATTTTATAAATAAATAAAACTTTATTTTGTGTTTTCTTTTCTCAAGTGGCGTTCTGTTTCGACGACGAAAAAAGTTTTTTCATATAGATCAAAACATTTTAGGTCACATGGTCACATGTTCTTTTAACTGGAAGAAAAACATTTTTGACGAATACCATAACATGTTAGATCGTGACCATTGTCTTTTGTTTAAAACAAAATTCTTTTTATCAATATAATAACATATTAGATGAGGACAATTATATTTTTCTTAGAACCTGATCGAACATGGTTGCAGGTGAAAATGTTACATGGTCACCGCAAAAATAGCTCCTATCATATTATTTTGCTCTTCGAATATGATTGTGGCAATCATGTTTCTTCTCTGCGTGCATATATATCTTTCGCCCAATATGGACTTATATGGACCCAGAAGCCAGAGTTTTACCCTGATTTGCGTGAAATTTTGCAAAAACATAACACTTGGTCGTATAGTCAAGTGTACAAAATTTGATTGAAATCGGTACAGATTTAGATATAGCTCTAATATATATCTATCGCCCGATATGGACTTATATAGCCCCAGAAGCCAGAGTTTTACCCTAATTTGCTTGAAATTTTGCACCAAGAGAACAATAAGTATTATAGTAATGTGTGCCAAATTTGGTCGAAATCGGTTCAGATTGAGATAGAGCTCTCATATATATCTTTCGCCCGATATGGACTTAAATGGCCCTAGAAGCCAGAGTTTTACCCCAATTTGGTTGAAATTTTACACTAGGAGTACAATTAGTATATAATATAATATAGTCGGCCCCGCCCGACTTTAGACTTTCTTTACTTTTTTTTTAGTAGAGAAAGGTAGGTAGAGAAACTTTTTCACTTAATTAAATTGATTACATTTTAAAAATATTAAAGTTATCATTAATTAATTATTAAAACAGTTGTGATAATCAACTTATGTTTTACTTAAATTAATAATCCTATGCTATAATTAGAAGATTTTTATTTTGTTGTATAGGTATGCATATAAATAAATGAATTGAACTTATGCCTGTAGCCGTGCTCGAACGAAGGTGGAAAAGTGATGGTCAGACTAGCTCATTCGATGGGTTGGGACCTAAAATCGGTAATAACGGACGATAAAATGACAAAAAAAAAATTACGATCTCGTAAGGGCAGATAGGCGAGATAAGAAGCGGGAAAGGTTCCAGGTTTGCGTCATTTTTTTTAGCGTCCAGTCCATAAACTCAACCCTGAGACCTTTTCAATTCAGTGTTCGACGCGCGTTAAACTCGTGAAATTTCCAAAATAACATTAGACCCAATAGCCGTCTGTATAGGGTTCCAAATATCACTGAATTATTGACCTGAATCCATGATTTATTGGATAAAAGACGGGCCCACTTAGTGATCATAATTACTCTTTCCCTATCAAAATGGATCGAAATGTACCATTAAAATTGAGCCAACGAGAAACAAAAAAATCACAAATGTAAAGACAATTTTTGAATTTTCTGTAAAACAATGACTTAATGCATATATTTCATTTTGTCAATGAACAATAAAATTGACTCAATTTTAAAACATTTTTTTGGTGAGTACCTTCTATCTCGCCATGACCAAATTGGGTTACAAACTGCTGTTCACATTTTCGACTTCTTCTTATTTTCAAGTTTAAAAAGCTATCAGCCGATGAGCTGGTTCGACACTGCATTCAAGAAAAGACTCCATTTGGAAATAAATAATGATCTTTCATTATCATAATGGACAATTGTGGATGACAGTCTTTCGTAGAAGTTTCAACGCAAACAATGGTGGAGGGTACATAAGATTCGGCCTGGCCGAACTTACGGCCGCATATACTTGTTTGCCTCTGTTTTAGTTAATTTAACTAAAGTATGCAAAAAATTATTAAAGTCATGGAAACTTTCATAAAACGTAATAATTCCATGAACTAAATTAGGAATTAAATCGTCTTTAGTGAAATATATGGGTTCACTTTTTATACCCTGCGCCACACTGTATAACAGGGTATTATAAGTTAGTGCATATGTTTGCAACACCCAGAAGGAGACGAGATAGACACATGGTGTCTTTGGCAATAATGCTCAGGGTGGGTCCCTGAGTCGATCTAGCCTTGTCCGTCTGTCTGTGAAAACATTTTTGTGATCAAAGTCTAGGTCGCAGTTTAAGTCCAATCGCCTTCAAATTTGGCACAAGTTCCTGTTTTGGGCCAGAATAGAACCCTCTTGATTTTGGAAGAAATCGGTTCAGATTTAGATATAGCTCCAGATATGCACTCATATGGACAAAGAAGCCAGAGTTTTACCCTAATTTGCTTGACATTTTGCACAAACATAACACTTGGTCGTATAGTCCAGTGTGCAAAATTTGATTGAAATCGGTTCAGATTTAGATATAGCTCCCATATATATGTCTTTCGCCCGATATGGACTTATATGGCCCCAGAAGCCAGAGTTTTACCCTAATTTGCTTGAAATTATGCACCAGGAGAACAATACGTACTATAGTCAAGTGTGCTAAATTTTACTGAAAACGGTTCAGATTTAGATTTTAGCTCCCATATATTTACGATTTACGTGAAATTTTGCACAGGGGGTAGAACTAAAATACTAAATCCACCACTGTGGTATCACAATGGACTGAATAGTCTAAGTGAGCCTGATACATCGGGCTGCCACATAACCTAACCTAACCTAACCTAAAATACTAAATATGTCAAATTTGGTTGAAATCGGTTCAGATTTCTATATAGCTTCCATATATATGTTTTTTTCCGGTTTGGACAAAAATTGGAAAAAAAATACCCATATTTTCTTATAGAATCGAAAAGTCGAAAACTTGTAAAAGTGACTCAAATTTTCCTTTATATCTAATACATATCTATCGACCGATAAATCATAAATACATTTTTGCGAAGTTGCCTCAAAATTGGTTCAGATTAAAATGTTTCCCATATTTTTTTACTAGCTAGTGTACCATCCCAGAGCATTAGCCGACTTAAATTTTAAGTCTATAGATTATAAATTTTGTTCAAATGCAGTCAGTTTTAAATGCATGTATTTGGGACAAAGACATTTATATATAGAGCACCCAACACATTTGACCGATTTGATATGCTATCGAAAATGTGGATTTAAAAAGTGGTGCAGGGTATAATATAGTCGGACCCGCCCGACTTTAGACTTTCCTTACTTGTTTTAGAGTGTACTTAGGTTTAAAATTTACAATGGCATGAATAAATCGTCTATATTACAGGTTAATTTTTTTTTAATTATTTCTTTTTTAATTTTATTGTTCAAAAGTAAAAAAATGTCGGAAAAAAACAATAAATTTTAGAATCAGGAAAGATTTGCTCCAATCGGCTACCTTTGGCATGAATTATGGCCATAAAATGGCCAACAAAGCCATCATACGCTGCACGCTCAAAAGAAAAATCGCTTCTGTAACATATACCCCAAACACATTTTGCTTCAAGCATATATATTTTAAGGATTGGTCCAAACAAAATATTGTTTGTATTGTTCAAACATATTATGTTTCACCTTAGGGCATAACATACACTGGTAGTAAAAAAAATTAATGAAATTTTCTTTGTGTGGACATATTTTTAAGGCGCCAATTGGTTGCTTCCATTATTTTACTTGCAGCATACTCTCTGCTTCTCTCTTTCTAAACACATATATGTTTATAGGCTATTTCCAAATTAATATATGTTTGCATCTAAGCATATTATATTTACAAACATTTTATGTCCCAAACATAATATGTTCTAACATATTAACATATACGCCCCAAACATGTTATGCTACTTGATGAACATTATATGCTTGCACTTAAAAATATTGTGTTAAAAAATTTGAGTTCCAAACATATAATATTTACACCCAAACATATGAAAAACAGTTTTTCTTGTCCGTGTGGTGGAAATTGCACCCTCAAAAAAAATCGCCTCTCTAACATATGTTCCAAACATATTTTGCAGGAAGCACATATATTATTGGATACTGCCGAAACATTAATATGTTTGTTTTATGTGAACATATAATATGTTTGGAAGCATTTTGAGCCCAAAAATATTATATGCTTGGAAGAATTTTCCCCAAAGAAGATTGTGCTCATTCCCTAACATAATTTTCACTTCCACGAAATTTTTTAATTCTTGACACCTTTTTCTGTAATACAAATAATGTTGAAGAAATTATTCAATTTTATAATTTTTTTAAATTTTACCTTTCGCCTGGACGGAGAATCGAACCGAGGACCATACAGTTTGTAAGCCAACACACTACCACTGAGCTACGTAGCTGTTATAGTCACCAGTAGACAATTATCGTTATAAGTTACATTTATATAGCATAGTTTGCAGCGCCCACGAGCCCATGCAAACAACATTATTTAACAGAAACAAACATGTGTTGGCAACGTGGAGCAGTGGTTAGCATGTCTGCCGTACATGCAAAGGGTCGTGGGTTCAATCCCTGCTCCGACCAAACACCATTTTTTTTTTTAATTTACACATTTATATTTATACTATATTAAATTTTTATAATGAAACTTCGAAATGTGGATTATTAAAGATTTACAGTCAGAAACAGTGCTTGATATAAACGAAATGGACTGAGCTTTTGGCTAAGATATTATTTTTTATTGCAAAAATAACAATTTTGTAATAAAAAACTGGTTTTGGTATAAGAGTTTGAAATTTTGGAAGGAATTCAAAAACTCTAACAAAGGAAGAACGTGGGGTCGAGTATAAACATACATAAATAATTTTATAATATACACAAATTAAATAATAATTAGGCTTAAATTAAATAATATTTAGACTTAAGCATATACAATTTTTGGCCTTATCATAAAGCAGTTTCCGAAACAACATATAAGCGGTTTCACAGAAATTGCTCTCTTTTGATTCTCTAGCTTTGTTAATTTGATATCTTTCGTCGACCCTCCCGGTTTTTATCTCTATTTCTTTCTCTATACTCTCTCTCTCTCTGTCGCTCTCTGAATAAAATAACACAACATATATATGTTTACTCGAAATTTGTAAATGTATATATGTTTACATTCACACATATAATTTTTATGAAACATGCATGCCCCAAACATAATATATTCTAACATATTAACATATGTGTTCCAAACATTTAGTGTTAGTTTGAGAACATTACATGTTTGCACTTAAATATATGGTGTTTAAAAATTGTGCCCGAAACACATTTTGTTTATATCGAAACATATGAGAAACATATTTTTCTAACAGTGTGGTTCTTCGATATTTTGGCTCATTCCAACACTTTGGTATATTATAGTGCCAACATTATCTCCAAAATGTTCCAGGCATAAAAGTCTAGCAGACTGAGATTTTGGTAAACTATTCTTGCTTGACGCAAGCTGAGTGCGATAGTGCCTAGAGTACTTTTGGAATGTCCATGTTCTGCGGCCGAAATGTCTTTCTGTCTTTAGGACATTTTTGGCATTTATTTTCACCCCACGGTCGATAAATACGAGCGGAGAGCGACTATCGGCGGTGCTTGAGTTCTGGTGGCCAATCTAAGATGTACATTTTCAACTGACCTCTTTGGTGAGTAAACACGATCATTTTGTTTGCTCACAAACTGCTCAGTTTGAAATGGCTTGTCATTGGAGAAAACCAAATTGTATAACTGGATACTTTCGTGCAAACGAAGCAATTCCCTGTCTCTTCAGTCAAACTTTTTTTTTCATCGGTAAGCTCTTGCACTTTTTGGGTATTTTAATGGCTTTAGTTCAAGCTCAATTTTCATTGCCATTTGAGTTCTTGAGTAATCGCAATTTTTATGTGATTTGAAATCTATTTGTAGTATTTGTTAATCTATAAAAACCATTACAGAAAAAATCGAAAAGAATGTTCAACTCTAACTCCCCATTTAGTTTTGATTTATTTCTCAATGGCATTTTAAAGTAGAGGCTGTAGCCGAAATATGTAATAATTTTTTTTTCATATTGGTGGGCACTAAAATGCATTTTTATAAATTTCTTTACCAATTTTGTTATTAGTTGATAACTACGCAATTTTACTGTATGTTAAGTCTCAAGTCAATGAACATTAATATAAAAACACACTTCGACAGATATTTTAGGCCAAATAGCGCTTAGTTTCTAAAAGCCATTTGGTCAAAAAATTATAAATTAAATTTTCAGCAGAAAGTCATATAGCGTTATAAAAAATTGAGGTAAGTCCTCAATATTAAAATTTTTTCTTGATACTGTTTAATACTGTTTAAATTATAATTTTAAAATCTGTGGATGTATGACAAAACCTCATAAGTCTAAAAACTCAATTTTACAGGAGAGTGAAAATACACCTTTAAGGGGTAGAAAACATCTGGAAAATGTTTAATATTCATTTTATAGACTTGTTTGATAGCTTATTTTTAGACTTTGCCAAAACAACCTCATAATGAAATAAATAATAGCAGTGGTTGTGTATACACGTAAGAAAGTAACACATAATTCTTCAACGAAATTTTAAACAAAAATTCGATAATAGTTTTGTGGGCCAATAATAAATTCATTCATTGATCTTACCCAGCAAAAACTGGGTAAGCACTAGTGGTAAGAGTGGTAAGGGTAAGAGCACAGTAATAACGGTAATCAAAAAGTTACTACTTGCAGTATTACCTGGGATTTAAAAATAATAACTTACTTTTTGGGTATCTTTATGGTAAAGATATTATTTTTGGAGAGATGGTATGCTTGCACGGAAGTACTTTCCTCCAATGTCATGTCCGTGTAAAAATATTACTACTGATATATGTACGAAGAAGTTGTTACTAATTTGGCGCAAGCATACTTGTACTCATACCTGGTAATAGAAGTTTTTGCTGGGTAGAGATTCATTGATTTGTTAACAAAAACCTCATTTGAAATTAAAAAGGTTTCATTTGATTTGAAAAACGATTGATTTTATTTAGAAAATATTTCATTTGTAGTGAAAATGCTATATTGAATATGAATGTAGGCCGTTACGACGAGATTTTCTCGAAAGAAATTTCTATAAGTGGCTTGCAGACGTATATTCTTGTTGTTCTCACATTCTATTCAATTCCAATGTCTTGCCAAAATTTCTTAACTAGAATACTTTTTTTTTAATGGAAAATTTTTATCGAAATGTATTTATTGAGTTCTGTCGATAAAAGTGTACAAAAACTGGTAATTGAACTTTTTTAGAAAATTTCCCAAATATCTCTCTCTAGCAAATATGGTTTTGAAGTCGACGTGGCTAAGGAAATATGAAAGAAAAAAAATAAAAAGAAATCTTGCGATCTTGGGTCCCCAGTAGTAAAAAGTAATAGTGAAAGAAGAGTATTGAAATGAAATGGGTCAAGACAATTTCAATTGCGATCAAAGACTTCTTAGTTTTCTGGCATAGATTAAAAAATAAAAAAATTGCATATCAACAAAATCTCATTAATTTGTGTAATGTAACATTAAGTTCGAAATATTTTAACTTTTATTTAGTAAATTGAAATGTATTATGTTTACCCATTCTAACTGCAACATAAAATTCCAAATTTAAAATTGATTTTAAATAAAAACATGTATATACGGCCGTATGTTCGGCCAGGCCGAATCTTATGCATCCTCCTCCATGGATGGCGTAGAAACTACTACTTAAAACGGTCATCCACAATTACATTACTTGGGTTGCGGCCGATGCAAGGCATCTTAAAACTTCTTAACATTATCTTGTATATTGTAAGTTAGTCCATGCGGGATATAACATATAGTAGACAAAAGAAAGGTCGATTAAATACGTATATATATATTCAGTTCTTGACCGGTATAAATAGGGAAGAAATAACTACGAACCGATATGCACTTTTGTGCGGTAATTATAGAGCCAGAATTGAAATATGGGGGTCGCTTTATATGAGAGCTATATACAATTATGAACACGAGTCTACCAAAAATGGCAAATTTTTTGCTGTTTGGTAGATTGGTAAAATTCTTGATGTTTCGGAAGATTTTGCAAAATATTCCTCTCCAACTATGAAATGCTTCATACATTTTCTATAGAAATAAAATTTTCTATAGAAATAAAATTTTGACAAAATTTTCTATAGAAATAAAATATTGACAAAATTTTCTATAGAAATAAAATTTTTACAAAAGTTTCTATACAAAATAAAATTTTGACAAAATTTTGTATAGAAATAAAATATTGACAAAATTTTTTTTAGAAATTACATTTTGCCAAAATTTCCTAAAGACATAAAATGTTGACAAAATTTTCTTTTTTGCAAAATAATCCTCTCCAACTATGAAATGCTTCATACATTTTCTATAGAAATAACATTTTGATACAGAAATAAAATTCTGACAAAATTTTCTATAGAAATAAAATATTGACAAAATTTTCTATTTAAATGAAATTTTGACAAAATTTTCTATAGAAATAAATTTTTGACAAAATTTTCTATAGAAATAAATTTTTGACAAAATTTCTTAAATAAATAAAATATTGACAAAATTTTCTATAGAAATAAAATTTTGACAAAATTTTCTATAGAAATAAATTTTTGACAAAATGTCTTAATGACATAAAATGTTGACAAAATTTTCTATAGAAATAAAATATTGACAAATTTTTCTATTTAAATAAAATTTTGACAAAATTTTCTATAGAAATAAATTTTTGACAAAATTTTCTATAGAAATAAATTTTTGACAAAATTTCTTAAATAAATAAAATATTGACAAAATTTTCTATAGAAATAAAATTTTGACAAAATTTTCTATAGAAATAAATTTTTGACTAAATGTCTTAAAAACATAAAATGTTGACAAAATTTTCTATAGAAATAAAATGTTGACAAACTTTTCTATGGCAATAAAATTTTGGTAGATTATTTTTGGCTCGAGTGGCAATCGTGATTTTTCTGTGATTGGGGATCGGATCATTCTTTCTTATTTAATTCATTAACTTTCTGCTCTGGATTTAATATCAATATCCAACTATCCAACTACTTCGCTTAGGTAGTGAGTTTTCTTTATTATCGTCTTTGCAGTTTTAACTCAACAACGCAACTCAATTTATAATAAACTTGAAATTGACTTTACATCTTAAATTCGTTTTCATAATGATTCTAAAACTCGATTTATGATTTTCTTCAAAAATGCTTGTTTAAAATTGTAACTGCGTTTTCGTGATCTTCAACAGGGACTTTTATTTAAATCGATTATCGAATTTAGACGATGTCAATATTATTAAAGACTTGTTGCAGATTTTTTTGCTCGAATTGTCTTAAGTTTAAAAGAATTATCTTTTATGTAAAGATATATGCCCATATATAAAATAATTTATTGACAGTTTATCGAAGAAATTTATATTGTAAGAGTAGGCTTGAAGTTTTCATTTAACTTTTTTGCATATGGGGGATAAATCTTAAGGTGACATTACCTACCTGCGCCAGATTTCACCAAAATAAGTAAATAGTTATTGACAAATTCAAGAACAATTTTTTGACATAATTATTTTTTTTTTTCATTTGTCAAAGAAAATTTAGTAGTTTGAAGGAAAAATGGGCGAATTATTGGTAAAATTTATATTTTTTTTAGAAATTCTGACCTAGTTTTTGAGGGAGACGAATATAGTAAATCTGAATTCATCATTTGTGTATAATTGTCGTGAATCACTAACAATTTCGTGATTCACGCATGAGTCGTGAGTCACGCCGATGGCAACTGCGTGAGTGTGCGTGAGCGTCATTAACAAACCAAAAGTCGTGCGTGAGTCACGAAAATAATTTCTTCGTGAGTGTGCATGAGTAAAGAATTTCGGAAAAATATGCTCACGAAAAAAATCTCGCCCATGGACATAAAACGCTTACGAGATGAATTATTTTACAATTTTAGTGACACCTGGGATGTTGAGAGTTTAATAACTCTCTCGATTTTAATCATGCTCATGTTATCAAACATGTCCCTAAGGTAAATTAGTCATAAAATTATTCGTGAGTCACGATATTTCGTGCGTGAGTACAAATTTTCTTTTCGTGAGTGTGCGTGAGTCCTACCAAACAATATCGTGTGTAAGTGTGCGTGATTCCTATTCAACCGTCGAACGGAACGGACGTGTTTTTTCAATAGCGGATAAACTCATAGTAATAGGTACCTACTACGAATTTCAAGTGTGGTGGGATATTAAGCCACCATGCAGCGAAATTCCAAGTCATCCACTGGGTTGCTAACTTCAGGGCCCAGTGGACGGGTATCGACTGGAGTTATAAATCTGGGCAATGACCAAGAGTTAGGCCCAATTAGTCGACCTGTAGACGGGTCGACAGGTGGCGACACACTGACAAGTCGAACTTTTTCTAAGGTAACGACATCAAAAGGAGGTAATCCCTCACGAAAGAGATTCAAGGAACGCAGAAATGCTTTGTTTATCCTAAAGAAGTTAGGATCAGTCGACCCAAGCACGTTGTCGGCTAAACAAAGCGATTCCTTAAAATGGGCTCAAGGAATTCTTGAGACTGGAAAAAGGGAACGATCGCCGGATGAGCTGCCATCCTCCAAAAGGGATCAAAGATCGTTTGCCTCAGTTGCTAAAGATAGCCTTGTGATGGCTATCATTAATAAAGGAGCATTGGACGGTATGGTTCCAAAGCAAAAATGGGGGGAAATTGAGAATGCTCTATCTGTCGTCTACTCACAGGTACTGGAAAAGTTTCCCGGCCCAGATCCTCGACACCAAGAGGCTGGTTGGTATCAAGGACGATTTAAGCTAGTCGCATTTGAGGACCAGAGGTCTATAGAATGTTTTAAAGCTGCTCTGATACTAATTGGTGAAGTTTGGGAAGGAGCTGCTCTAGAGTTAGTCGAGAAGAAAGACATACCGGCTAGACCTAGAGCACATGCCTGGATACCTGCAAACCCTTCTGACCCTGAATCTATTTTAAATAGACTGAAACGATGCAATCCAGATCTTCCAACAGCTGATTGGAAGGTTGGCCGTTTGGATGAAGTGGATGGACCAAGACGGCATGCAGTGTTTATATTGAACACTCAGTCTTTGCCACATCTGGCAAAGTCCCAGGGCCGTGTATGTTATGGCTTTCATTATATCCAAATGAAGGTGTATAAAAACGATCAGCTAAAGGATTCAGAAATGGACAAGCCTCTGTCTGAATCAGAAGTAAGCGGATCCTCTTGCGAAGTCGAGGGAGATACCAAAGTTGAAGACATGGATAGATACCGTATGCGTGAGGAGGCTTCTATTGCCTCAGAACTCACCAAAGTCGAACCTATGGTTATTGCGAGAGTCACCGATATCTCTGAAGAGGACATTCTTGATGACTCGATCGAAGCGGCTGATGTGACGGTTGTTGAAAATCTCGATGGTCCTACGGATCCTCCAGATAAATCTTCATCATTGTAAGGCTGCATGTGCTGCCTTAAAAGTTCTCCTGATGAAAGGGGACATAGATATAGTTCTTATTCAAGAACCATATGTTTACAAAAACAAAATATGTGAATTAAGTACTCCGGGGTTCAAACTATTGCAGTATACTGGTAATGATGTAAATCGAGCCTGTATAATTGCTAAAAACGAGCTCAATTTGTTTCTGCTTCCCTCAATGTGCAATACAGACACTGTCGTTGCAAGTTTAGAAATAGCCAAATGCAAATATTGGGTATCTTCGGTCTACATGGGACATGACAGGGAGATGCCTCCATATGCCGTTAAGACCTTAGTGGAGGAGTCACTGAAAACAAAGGCGAAACTCATTATGGGATGCGATGCGAATGCACATCATAGTATATGGGGAAGTAGTGATACTAATGCAAGGGGAGAGTCGCTAATAGAGTTTATTTTGCGTACTAATCTGGTAGTTTGCAACAAGGGAGATGTCCCAACCTTTGTCACTAAAAACAGGCAAGAGGTTTTGGACATCACCTTGGCCTCGCAAGAACTAAATGAAATGATATCTGAGTGGCAGGTTTTAAGTGAACACAGCTTCTCAGATCATCGCTACATCAGTTTCAAATTTGATGTTCATATCACCAAGATCATATTTCCGCCAAATGTTAGGAAAGCTGACTGGAATAGGTATAGGGAATCGTTCAATATGATGATACCGGAAATAACAGAGACAAATATGAGAAATGTGCAAGATATCGAACACACAGTGGAGCGGATTACTAAGGCCTTCAACATCTCACTGAAAGCTGCATGCCCTAGAGGAAAGCCAAGGGGGAAACATCGACCACCATGGTGGTCTACGGAATTAAGTAATATGAGGAAATCCTGCAGGAAGCTCTTTAACAAGGCAAAGTCCACCAGAGCCCCTGAGGACTGGGACGCTTACAAGAAGAATCTGAGAGGATACAAGCGAGAACTGAGAAAGGCTCAGCATAACTCTTGGAATGCTTACTGCAGCAGTATTGAGAATACGTCCGAGGCTTCCAGACTACGGAAGGTTCTAGCATCCACCAACTCCGCTCCAGGTTTCATTAAAACATCGGAGGGCAATTGGACAACGTCCAGTAAGGAGACGCTGGAGGTACTATTGGACACACATTTTCCTGGAAATCAGACGGTTGAACCATGTACTGGCGGTGCCACAGTTGCTCAGCGGTCGTTTCCTGTCGAGGAAATTGTATCGGAAACTAGAATAAGATGGGCGCTAAATAGCTTTGGACCATTCAAATCCCCTGGACCTGATGGAATTACTCCGGCGGAGTTACAAGCTGTAACTGACAAAATTATCCCCTGGTTGTCGGTGATATATAAAGGATGTATCAACTTATCATATATCCCAGGAAAGTGGAGGGAAACAAAAGTCGTTTTCATACCTAAAGCGGGAAAAGCCTCTCACTCGAGGGCGAAGGATTTCCGACCAATCAGCTTATCCTCATTCCTACTTAAGACTCTGGAGAGGATGATAGATATTTATCTTAGAACTAGCATCGATTCAAGTTTGTTCTCGAAACGACAGCATGCATACTCGAAGGGCAGGTCTACTGAGACCGCACTACATGAACTAGTCAGCTTTATTGAAAGCTCACTATCTGTCAAAGAATACACAATCGTGGCGTTTCTAGACATCGAAGGGGCGTTCAATAATGTCCATCCGAGCTCGATATTAAATGGACTGACAACTCTGAATGTTGATCCATGTATACTCAGGCTGTTAGACGAACTGCTAATGAAGAGACGTATTTCAGCCACACTAGGACAAGCAAACATACAAAGGTATGTGAACAGAGGCACTCCCCAAGGAGGAGTCCTATCACCTCTTCTTTGGAATGTTGCTATAAATAGCCTTCTGGTTACTCTAGAAAAAGAAAGGATAAAAGTGGTGGCATACGCAGATGATGTGGCTCTGGCAGTCAGGGGAAAATTCCCATCCACAATCAGAGATATTATTCAGAGGGCCCTCCGGATGACTGAGAAATGGGCGAAAGACAATGGTCTTGGGGTAAATCCTGCAAAGACAGAATTAGTCATGTACTGCAACGATCGCAAAACTCCCACGGTTAGGCCTATTTCCTTAGGGGGTATTGAAATTCCCTTTGGTGAATGTGCAAAATACCTTGGCGTTATTTTGGACAGGAAGCTGAACTTTAAGCTTAATATTGAAGAAAGGGCGAGAAAGGCAACTGTAGCTTTGTACTCGTGCAAAAAGGCAATAGGAAAAAAGTGGGGACTGAAACCAAAAATTGTGCATTGGCTATACACGGCAGTGGTTAGACCTATAATGCTATATGGTGTTGTAGTCTGGTGGCCGGCACTTCAGAAACCGACTTGTTTAGATAAAGTTCAGCGTATGGCGTGTTTGTGTATTTCAGGCGCATTCAGCAAGACAGGAACAAATTCCCTTAATGTCGTGCTGCATCTATTGCCTTTAGACATTTTGGCCAAACAGTCAGCTGCAACAACGGCTGTGCGGTTGCGCGAACTATCGCTGTGGTCGGAAAAAGGTTACGGTCACAGTTCTGTCCTCAAAACAATGCCAGATGTGCCTAACGTAGTGGATTACACTTTGGCGAGTCCACTTTTCGACAAAAAGTTTGAGACTCTAATCCCCAACAGTGAGGCGTGGTGCACACAGACCCCGGGGAATAAAGAATATATAGATTTCTACACTGATGGCTCCAAATTGGATGGACAAGTGGGGTTCGGAGTATATTCTAATGATCTGGAACTTCGAATAGCGAAAAGATTACCTAATCACTGTAGTGTTTTTCAGGCTGAAATATTAGCAATAAGAGAGGTGGCGAATTGGCTGAGAAGTAATGTTCCAAAAAATGTGGGCATTAATATATACTCAGACAGTCAACCTGCAATAAAATCCTTGGACTCTGTGTTCCTCAACTCGAAAACGGCCATCGACTGCCGCAAATCTCTCAATGAGATGGCTGAGCAGTACAATATTCACCTAATATGGGTGCCTGGCCATAGGAACATACCGGGGAACTGCGAAGCGGATGAGTTGGCAAGGCTAGGGACTACCTTACATATTCCAGGGGAACTAGAATTTGTTGGTATGCCCCTAGCTACCTGCAAGCTCATGCTGCGTGAGAAGGCTGTTATGATGGCAAATGTTCGATGGGAGAATTGCAAGGGTTGTAACGACACCAAGCAAATATGGCCCCATTTCAACTTAAACCGCACACTAGATATGCTAATGTTCTCGAGACGTCAGATATCACTCCTGATATCTGCTATAACGGGTCGCTGCCTGATAGGCGATTTTGCAAAAACTATTGGCGCGAAGTATAATGACTATTGTATGAGCTGTCATGATGCGGAGGAAAAAGAATCAATTAAACACCTCTTGTGTGAGTGTCCTGCATTTTGTGTAAAGCGCAAGCAACTTTTAGGAGCATATAGCTTCAGATTACTGGCGGATCTGGAAAAAGTTAACTTAAGCAGTCTGCTACTGTTTTTGGAACAATCTGGTTGGTTCAACAAAGAAAAATAATCAAGAAGGTTCAGCGGTTAAAACTAGAAGTGCCCATATGTAATAGGTACTTTTAGTTAATGTGGTATCACAATGGACTGAATAGTCTAAGTGAGCCTGAATCTTAATCGGGCTGCCACTTTAACCTAACCTAACCTAAGTGTGCGTGAGTAAGATTTTTCCGCCATGAATGTGCGTGAGCGTGAGTAAAAAATTACTCACGTGCACACCTCTAGAGGGAATCTTAAATTTCTATTTTCGAATGTAAATATCACCTTTCATATGATTTCAGATCGAAATTACGTAAATTAAAATAAAAATTAAAATATTAATGGTATTTGTGCCTTAAATAAATTTCAGTAATGCCTGGTACCAAATGTTGTTTCTATTGGTACAAGAAGTCGAATCGAAACATTGATCGATTTATTTGACATAGGAAGACAAATCGGTTTCCATGCCCTCAAGAAGTCAAATCGGAAGAGCAATTTATAAGCGGGCTATGTCAAAATATGGATCGATATAGAATCACAGTAGCCACACTTGGTAGAATTCTACCAAAAATGGTAGATTGTTTACTGTTGGGTAGATTGGTAGAATTCTTTATTTTTTGAAAGATTTTGCAAAGAGGAGAAATAAAGTTTTGACAAAATTTTCTGTGACAATAAAAATAAAAGAAATAAAATGAAATAAAATGTTGACAAAATTTTCTATAGAAATAAAATGTTGACAAAATTTTCTATAGAAAGAAAATTTTGACTAAATTGTCTATATAAATAAAATTTTGACAAAATTTTCTATAGAAATAAAAGTTTGACAAAATTATCTATAGAAATAAAACTTTGACAAAATTTTCTATAGAAATAAAATTTTGACAAAATTTTCTATAGAAATAAAATTTTGACAAATTTCTCTATAGAAATGAAATATTGACAAAGTTTTCTATAGAAATGAAATATTGACAAAGTTTTCTATAGAAATAACATTTTGCCAAAATTTTCTATAGAAATAAAATTTTGACAAAATTTCTATAGAAATAAAATTTTGACAAAATTTTCTATAAAAATAAAATATTGACAAAATTTTCTATAGAAATAAAATTTTGACAAAATTTTCTATAGAAATAAAATTTTGACAAAATTTTCTATAGAAAAAAAAAATTGACAAAATTTTCTACAGAAATAAAATGTTGACAAAATTTTCTATAGAAATAAAATATTGACAAAATTGTCTATAGAAATAAAATTTTGATTAAATTTTCTAAAAAAAAAAATTCAAAATTTTCTATAAAAATAAAATTTTCTATAGAAATAAAATTTTGACAAACTTTCTATAGAAATAAAATTTTGACAAAATTTTCTGTTAAAATAAAATATTGACAAAATTTTTTATAGAAATAAAATTTTGACAAAATTTTTATAGAAATAAAATTTTGACAAAATTTTTATAGAAATAAAATTTTGACAAAATTTTCTATAGAAATAAAATGTTGACAAAATTTTTATAGAAATAAAATTTTGACAAAATTTTCTATAGAAATAAAATGTTGACAAAATTTTCTATAGAAATAAAATTTTGATTAAATTTTCAAAAAAAAAAATTGACAAAATTTTCTATAAAAATAAAATATTGACAAAATTTTCTATAGAAATAAAATTTTGACAAAATTTTCTGTTAAAATAAAATATTGACAACATTTTTTATAGAAATAAAATTTTGACAAAATTTTTATAGAAATAAAATTTTGACAAAATTTTTATAGAAATAAAATTTTGACAAAATTTTCTATAGAAATAAAATGTTGACAAAATTTTCTATAGAAATAAAATTTTGACAAAATTTTCTATAGAAATAAAACTTTGGCAAAATCTCTATAGAAATAAAATTTTGACACAATTTTCTATAGAAATAAAATTTTGACAAAATCTTCTACAGAAATAAAATGTTGACAAAATTTTCTGTAGAAATAAAATATTGACAAAATTTTCTATAGAAATAACATTTTGCCAAATTCTTCTATATAAATAAAATTTTGTCAAAATTTCTATAGAAATAAAATTTTGACAAAATTGTCTATAAAAATAAAACATTGACAAAATTTTCTATAGAAATAAAATTTTGATTAAATTTTCTAAAAAAAAATTTGACGAAATTTTCTATAAAAATAAAATATTGACAAAATTTTCTATAGAAATAAAATTTTGATTAAATTTTCTAAAACAAATTGACGAAATTTTCTATAAAAATAAAATATTGACAAAATTTTCTATAGAAATAAAATTTTGACAAAATTGTCTATAAAAATAAAACATTGCCAAAATTTTCTATAGAAATAAAATTTTGATTAAATTTTCTAAAAAAAAAATTGACGAAATTTTCTATAAAAATAAAATTTTGACAAAATTTTTATAGAAATAAAATTTTGACAAAATTTTCTATAGAAATAAAATGTTGACAAAATTTTCTATAGAAATAAAATTTTGACATAATTTTCCATAGAAATAAAACTTTGGCAAAATTTTCTGTAGAAATAAAATGTTGACAAAATTTTCTATAGAAATAAAATTTTGAAAAACTTTCTATAGAAATAAAATTTTGATTAAATTTTCTAAAAAAAAAATTTACAAAATTTTCTATAAAAATAAAATTTTCTATAGAAATAAAATTTTGACAAATTTTCTATAAAAATAAAATATTGACAAAATTTTCTGTAAAAATAAAATATTGACAAAATTTTCTATAGAAATAAAATTTTGACAAAATTTTCTATAAAAATAAAATATTGACAAAATTTTCTGTGGAAATAAAATTTTGACAAAATTTTCTATAGAAATAAAATTTTGAAAAAATTTTCTATAGAAATAAAATATTGACAAAATTTTCTATAGAAATATAATGTTGACAAAATTTTCTATAGAATTAAAAGTTTGACTAAATTTTCTTTAGAAATAAAATTTTGCAAAATAAAATTTTTTGTTTGGTAGTTTTTTGGTAAAATTTTCCCTCAATTTTGGAAGATTATTTGTGGCTCGAGTGGCAACCGTGTATAGAATTAAACTATCAGATGAAAATTTCGATTTCCATGCCCTCAAGAAGTCAAATCGTGAGATCGGCCAATGTGGGGGCTATATCAAAACATGGAACGATGTATATCAAATTTAGCACAGGAATTTAGATGCTAAAATACTCGAGATTTCAACTTGATCTGCATGCAGACAGAAAACGAATTTTTGCAAAGTTTCACGACAGACAGAATTTTAGTAAAATATGCTAATTTTAAAAAGTATGAAGAGAACTTAAATAAAATGTTAGAAAATATGAACTCTTTTGCGCAGATTTCCAATTTAGTAAAATTGTGCTCTTCATGTATATAAAACCATTTTTCATTTTCACGTCATTAAAATAAGCAATAAATAATTAAAATATGGAATTTGTTTTCACATTTTGCAAAATTTAAATAGTCTTATATTGGTTTTAATCAACATAGATGGTCAAGGCAAGATGTGTTCTTAATTTTCAAAAATATGTGAGGCCATAAAAAGCTAATTAATTATTTTGAAGATCGCGTTCTTGACGATTATTTTCCCCTTTTATTTCGATTTAGAAGTTTATGTTGAGTTTTAATTTTTAATTTCTAAAAACACATGGATTTGCGGAAAACCTTGGTGAAAGTGAGTTTGCAATATTATAATGTGATTATGAAAAATCGATTCGAAATTTTATGAAAATTCCATAGGGATGATATTCGATTTCACATATCGACCTTTATCTGGAATTTCAGAAAATCGATTTAGATCAAAGTCTCTGTTTAAGACCACGTAAAGGCAATTTTAATTTTAAACAAGCATTTTTTGAAGATTATCGTATTCTAATTATGAACATTTCGAAAACTAATTGAAGATGCAATTTCAATATTATTATAAAGTCTTTAAATTAAAACTGCAAATAATGCAAGTCATAATAAAGAAAAATCGTAAAAATTCAGTAGCACCACAATATTGTTGGCTATTGATATTAAGAGCAGAAAGTTAATGAATTAAATAAGAAAGAATGACAATAAATTGATGGATTTGAATCATTAAGCTTGAATGTGAAACCTATTTAAAAAGAGATTAAACATTTGGTTGTGAATTTTGTGATATTTTGACAAATAAATAATTTTTACAATTTTATATGATTTCTAATGCTGTCTGGAACGTTTGACATCAAATATTTTCAAAACTTCGCAGTTATTCTAGAATTGATTTAGCATTTTATATGGTAAAATTTAAATAATTTGTACCATTTTATTAATTCTTAATCTGCTTTTATTCTACTTGAAATAAAAAAAAAATTAATTTCTCATTGAAAATATGGAAAAATCGAGTTATAAACAAGTAGGGTAAGTGCAGCAAATGTGGTATACCCATTGGTTTTTCGAAAGCCAAATTTTTTGTTGTTCTTCGACAAGTCTAAGATTTTACCACATTAATTTTACAAGTGTTAGCCATCCACGCAACCATGAGCAAAAAATAAGAAACCAATAATTTCGGATATATTTGCGAATTTCTTAAAAAACACATTAGGCACGAATTCATAAAATGTGCAGGTAATGTGGTACACCATAATATAGATTTTTTTTGTAAAAAAATAAATGCAATATGTGTATCGCAATTGCATACATTTTATGCTTATTTAGTACTCGTCAATTTTTTACATCCGAAAATTAATAAATTTAAAATATACACCCTCAAAAAAAATCGCTTCTTTAACATATGTTCCAAACATATTTTGCAGGAAGCACATATATTATTGCATACTGCCGAAGCATTAATATGTTTGTTTTATGTGAACATATTATATGTTTGGAAGCATTTTGAGCCAAAAATATTATATGCTTGGAAGAATTTTTCCCAAACACGATTGTGCTCATTCCCTAACATACTCGTAATTTTCACTTCCACGAAATTTTTTAGTTATTGGCACCTTTTTCTGTAATACAAATAATGTTGAAGAAATTATTCACTTTTATAAATTTTTTAAATTTTACCTTTCGCCTGCACGGAGAATCGAACCGAGGACCATACAGTTTGTAAGCCAACACACTATCCACTGGGCTACGTAGCTGTTATAGTCACCAGTAGATAATTATCGTTTTAAGTTACATTTATATAGCATAGTTTGCAGCGCCCACGAGCCCATGCAAACATAACATTATTTAACAGAAACATACATTTGTTTGCCACGTGGAGCAGTGGTTAGCATGTCTGCCTTGCATGCAAAGGGTCGTGGGTTCAATCCCTGCTCCGACCGAACATTTTTTTTTTTTATTTACACATTTATATATATATACTATATTAATTTTTTTAAATGAAACTTCGAAATGTGTGTTATTAAAGATTTATAGTCAGTAACAGTGCTTGATATAAACGAAATTGACTGATTTTTGGATAAAATATTACTTTTTATTGCAAAAATAACAATCTTGTAATAAAAAACTGTTTTTGTACAAAACTTTAAAATTTGGAAGCAATTCAAAAACTAACAAAAGAAGAACGTGGAGTCGAGTATAAACATACATACATAATTTTATAATATAAACATAAATTTATTTAGGAGTGAACAGTTTTTTACTAGCATTTAACACCATCGCTCTAAAATTCCTTTTATTTTTCTTTAATAATTCATTTTAAAGAAAATAAACTTTTTAAATTGTTTTAGCTGTAAAACTCGAACTTAATGGCCGCTTTTATATTTGATGGTGTCCGTCAACTCCTCGTGGACTACTTTTTAATAAAGAGGAACTAAAGTTTGTTTTTTTACATTTTACTGTGTAATTTTTCACTATTTCCTCCTTATTTCATTTTACTGTCCCAACTCTAAAAAGAGTATAGTGCCCTTTCGTTATTTTTATGAAGACCCCTGATTTCTTTTAACGAAGCAAGAAAAAAATTGTGCCCATAATGCCAAAATGATAAACAAAACACATGTCCACACATACATAAAATGCTGCTCTCAAGGCGAAAACATAAGCTGTTTGTTTTTCAAATGTCTATTCTCTTGGTTCAGAATGTATATTCTCTTTATTCAAATTAAATAATATTTAGACTTAAACATATCAAATTTTTGGCCTTATCATAAAACAGTTTTCCGAAACAACATACAAGCGGTTTCACAGAAATTGTTCTCTTTTGACTCTTTTGCTGTGTTATATTGATATCTTTCGTCAACTCTCCCGGTTTCCATCTCTATTTCTCTCTATACTCTCTCTGTCGCTTTGAATAAAATATCACAACATATGTATGTTTAGTCGAAATTTGTAAATTTATATATGTTTGTATTCACACATATGATTTTTATGAAACATTGATGCCCCAAACATAATATATTCTAACATATTAACATAGATGTCCCAAACATTTAGTGTTAGTTTAGGAACATTACATGTTCGCACTTAAATATATTGTGGTTTAAAATCGTGCCCGAAACACATTTTGTTTATATCGGAACATATGAAAAACATATTTTTCTAACAGTGTATCTTCACAGAAAACGAAATGATTAAGAACCACCAAAAAAAAACCTTCGAGCACGGGTAAATGTGAATTCTTTCAACTGGCACAAAGAAAGAGTTGCAAAAATCAAATTGATCTTTGATTGCTTCATTTTCTGACAGCCACAATCTATTCAGCTTGGTTTAGTTCTTCGTATGTTGTTAGATAGAGAAAAAAACTACTATACCACATTACCAGCCTATACCACATCCGCTGCACTTACCCTATATACGGCCGTAAGTTCGGCCAGGCCGAAGCTTATGTACCCTCCACCATGGATTGCGTAGAAACTTTTACTACTGGGTTGCGGTAACTTTTGCCGATGACAAGGTATCTTACAACTTCCTAATACCGTAATATATACCACGTAGTCCATACGTGGTATACATTAAACTTAAAATGGCCGATTAAATACGTATATAATTAAGTTTGATAAAATTTTCTATAAAAATACAATTTTGACAAAATTTTCTATAGAAATAAAATTTTGACAAAATTTTCTATAGAAATAAAATTTTTACAAAATTTTCATTTTGACAACATTCTCTATAGAATTAAAATTTTGACAACATTTTCTATAGAAATAAAATTTTGCCAAAATTTTCGATAGAAATAAAATTTGGCAAAATTTTCGATAGGAATAAAATTTCGACAAAATTTTCTATAGAAATAAAATTTTGACAAAATTTTTTATAGAAATAAAATTTTGGTAGATTTTTTTTGCTCGAATGGCAAGCATGATTATGAACCGATATGGACCAATTTTTGTGTGATTGGGGATCGGCTATATATAACTATAGACCGATATGGACCAATTTTGGCATGGTTATTAGCGGCCATATATTAACACCACGTTGCAAATTTCAAGCGGATCGGTTGATATAGGTGCTATATATAATTATGGACTGATATGGACCAACTTTTGAATGGCTCTTAGAGACTATATACTAATACCATGTACCAAATTTCAGCCGTATCGGATGAAATTTGTTTCTCTTTGAGGCTTCGCAAGCCAAATCTGGGGATCGGTTTATATGGGGGCTATATATAATTATGGAACGAGGTGGACCAATTTTTGCATGGTTGTTAGAAACCATATACTAACACCACGTACCAAATTTCAACCGGATCGGATGAATTTTGCTCCTCTAAGAGGCTCCGGAGTTCAAATCTGGGGATCGGTTTATATGGGGGCTATATAAAATTATGGACCGATATGTACAAATTTTTGCATGGTTGTTTGAGACCATATACTAATACCATGTACCAAATTTCAGCCGTATCGGATGAAATTTGTTTCTCTTTGAGGCTTCGCAATCCAAATCTGGGGATCGGTTTATATGGGGGCTATATATAATTTTGGAACGAGGTAGACCAATTTTTCCATGGTTGTTAGAGACCATATAATAACACCATGTACCAAATTTCAAGTAGATCGGATGAAATTTGCTTCTCTTAGAGCAATCGCAAGCCAAATTTGGGGGTCCGTTTATATGGGGGCTATACGTAAAAGTGGACCGATATGGCCCATTTGCAATACCATCCGACCTACATCAATAACAACTACTTGTGCCAAGTTTCAAGTCGATAGCTTATTTCGTTCGGTAGTTAGCGTGATTTCAACAGAAGGACGGACGGACGGACATGCTCAGATCGACTCAGAATTTCACCACGACCCAGAATATATATACTTTATGGGGTCTTAGAGCAATATTTCGATGTGTTTCAAACGGAATGACAAAGTTAATATACCCCCATCCTATGGTGGAGGGTATAAAAAATTGGCTAAAATGAACTTCCTGTGCAGTTAAAATAAAGAACATCTTTTGGAGGACATTTTTGAAAGTGCTTCTAAAGTCATGCCTTTAGAATAACTTCAAAATTTTTTTGCTGGGTAGGTATAGCAACATATCCACAATAGTTAAGTTTTTTTTTATTATTGTAATATGCTTTATAAGCAATAAAATCTGGGCCCAATTTATGGCTAATTTACGCCAGTTGTTCGACGATTCATATTTTTATAGCCTCCACCATAGGAGTGGGGTATATTAACTTTTTCATTCCGTTTGTAACACATCGAAATATTGCTCGAAGTCCCCATAAAGTATATATTCTGGGTCGTGGTGAAATTCTGAGTCGATCTTAGCATGTCCGTCCGTCCGTCCGTCAAATCACGCTAACTTCCGAACGAAACAAGCTATCGACTTGAAACTTGGCACAAGTAGTTGTTATTGATGCAAATGGGCCATATCGGACCACTTGTACGTATAGCCTCCATATAAACCGACCCCCAGATCTGGCTTGCGAAGCCTCTTGTAGGAGCATCATCCGATCCGATTGAAATTTTGTACATGGTGTTAGTATATGGTCTCTAATAACCATGCAAAAATTGGTCCACATCGGTCCATAATTATATAAAGCCCCCATATAAACCGATCCCCCGATTTGGCTTGCGAGGCCTCTAAGAGAAGCAAATTTCATTCGATCCGGCTGAAATTTGGTACATGGTGTTAGTATATGGTCTCTAACATCCATGCAAAAATTGGTCCACATCGGTCCATAATTATATATAGCCCCCATATAAACCGATCACCAGATTTGACCTCCGGAGCCTCTTGGAAGACCAAAATTCATCTGATTCAGTTGAAATTTGGTACGTGGTGTTAATATATGGCCTCAAACTCCCATGCAAAAATTGGTCGGTATCGGTCCATAATTATATATAGGCCCCATATAAACCGATCCCCAGATTTGACCTCCAGAGCCCGTTGGAAGAGCAAAATTTTTCCCATTCGGTTAAAATTTGGTACGTGATATTAATATATGGTATCCAACAACCATGCAGGAATTGGTTCCTATCAGTCCATAATTATATATAGTTCCTATATAAATCGATCCCCAGACTTGACCTCCGGTGCCTTTTGGAGAAGCAAAATTCTTCCGATCTGCTTGAAATTTGGTACGTGGTGATAGTATATGATACCACAACCCAAGTAATTCGATTGTGGATGACAGTCTTTCGTAGAAGTTTCTACGCAATCCATGGTGGAGGGTACATAAGATTCGGCCTGGCCGAACTTTCGGCCGTATATACTTGTTTAATTTCTCATTCCGATAATCTTTGTTTGGATATAAGTAAACATGTTACGTACGATATATGGGAATTAACTGAAATAAAGCGAAAACAGAAATGTAGAATGCATTCAACATTGACCAATGTTTTTCATTTTGTTATTAATTTGATCAATGTTAAAATATTTTGTTAATCTTGAAAAATTTTTTATCAGGTCAATATCAGGAGTTTATCACAAACTTTCTGGCATTCTCATATTCACAAGCTTAGTTTTTTCCCATTGATTACAATGGAAAATTGAATAGAAGCAATATAATTAATATTTTCTGGTGTTTATAGTAAAAATACACTCAACAAAAAAGCCGTTTTGTACTTTTGCAGGGGCTAGTGAACATACACAGAAAAAAAGTCAGTTGCAAAACTGGTACTACAATTAACTTAAATTTATTACAAAAAAAATTATTTTGTTTTGGTATATTTTTAAAAATTTAAGAAGAATTTTTTTTCCAGCCCAACGATTTTTTATACCCACCACCATAGAATGGTGATGGGGGTATAATAAGTTTGTCATTCCGTTTGTAACACTTTCTTGATCAGGGAGAAATTCTAAGACGATATAACCATGTCCGTCTGTCTGTTGTAATCACGCTACAGCTTTCAATAATGGCGCTATCGTTCTGCAATTTGGCACAGATTCGTTTTTTTGCAGGCAGGTAAAGTTCGAAGATGGGCTATTTGGGGTCTTGGGCTTCTAGAAACCGTATTTACCATCCGATTTGTCTGAAATTTGAAATCTTGACTTATTTTAGGATCACAAATAGGTGAGGCGATAATAGTGAGTATCGGTTCATGTGTTGATATAGCCCCCATATAGCCCCTTATAGACCGATCTTCCGATTTTACTTCTTGGGCTTCTAGAAAGCATAGTTTTAATCCTATTTGCCTGAAATTTGAAATCTAGAGTTTTTTTAGGACCATAAATAGGTGTTTTGAATATATTGTATATCGGTAAAAATTTTGTTATATCCCCCTTACATAGCTGCCCTCCGATTTGGGCTCTAGATTCTGTAGAACCACAATTACGTGTGCTTAATTTGGTGTGTATCGGTGCATGTTTTTGGCATAGCACTCATATAGACTAATCTCCCAAATATAGCTCCTTCGGCTTATATAAACCGTAATTTTTATCCGATTTGCCTGAAATTGTAACGGATTTAGTTTTTATCGGTCCATTTGGTAAGGCCTCCATATAGGCCGATTTCACTATCTTGAGGGAATAGAAGGCGCATTGTTCACGAAAATTGTTTGAAACTGAAAGTAAAATTTCCAGTTTTTTTTTAACTATTTTATTTTATTCATTGTGGTGGGTATTTATGATTCTGCCCGGCCGAACTTACTGCTGTACTAACATATATACACAGAAAAAAAAGTGTCTCGTAAATTTAAGAAGATTTTTACAATAATTTATTACAAGAATTTTCCAGAATTTTAGTTCATTTCTCGTATCTTCAACGAAAATTAACTACTCGGAAGGAAATTTTACAAATTCTAAGTAGCAATCGTTTAGTTCATGGCCTACAAAATACGATGGAAATTTCCTTAAAAAATTTCTTAACTGGTAGTTAAAAATTCGTTTGTCATGCTATAAAACTACTTGTGAAATGTAAAGTATTTTCTAAATAATAAGTGAAATTTACTATAAGATTTTTTTGTATGAGAAAATATTTTTTTTTACGAAAAATGAACTTGAAAGTGGATAGCAATTTCTTACTGACAATTCCTATAGTTAATAATTGTTGGTAAAAAATTACCCAATGAAATATTTTTAGTTCACATGTAATTAAATTTATAGACATTTTCGTCAAAAATGGTAGATAACATTTCTTGAAAAATTTGCAAATTTTAAGTTAAATGTTTCATTGTTCATAAACTGGTGTGCCTTTACGAATATTATTCTTAGAGTAAATTGTCAGCAGATGCGATGAACTAATGCATAGTACAAAGATCTTTATCGACATAGTGGAATGTGAATAATGTAAAGATGATGTTACTTGAGTTTTGTTGTGTATACATGATCGTGGGGTTGTTTTTATTTTTGTTCATTTAGTGGTTTGTGTGTGTGTGTGTTTGTTATTCGCGGATAGTTTATTTGGCTGGATGAGGTGTTGTTTTCAATAAAGGCACATGTGTTTTTGTTGTTGTAGGAATGTTTTGGCTTTGCTTGGTTTTGTTTGACATGCTTCAGTTGTATAGTGAGCGTTGGCGTGGGTTGTTGCATCTTTTAAGCAGGTATGCAACAAGGAAATATAAAGGCATGGAATATTTTGTATTTTTGAGACATATGTATATTGGTGTTTGTTTATTAAACCTTTTAAATGACAGTTATTAATATTTTAAGGGCAGTTTAGAAAAAAGTTATTAAGAATATTTTGGAAAATATGTTGAAATTGAAAGTGTATTGAAATTTTTATTATTCAATGTAAAAAATTAATATTCAATTCCAGATTCATTTGGAAAATTTTTGTTATATCTCAGCGTATAGTTTATTCATAAATTGGTAAGTATTTTTTAATATGACTTTCTTTTAAAAAGAATATTATTTATGTATATTATTATTTGTTAATTAATTTTTTTGGAAACCAGTTTAATGTTTTTCTTTGTTGTAAAAACAATATTTAATTTCAGAGCAACTCCAGATAGATTCGAACAAATAAAAAATAGTGAATTGGTAAGTTTTCTTTTAAAAATTGGCTTTATTTCAACTAGAATATTTACGTTTTTGTGACCTTTTTATCATCAAAATTACAGGATTTTAATGCCTTATTTTAGTATTTCTTTAATCAAATTTTTTGGAAACCAATGTAATATTTTTAATCTAAAAGCAACTATTTAATTTCAGAATAACCCCTTAAAAATTTGGACAAAGTTTTAGTACTCCTTTGCCTGTAATTTAATAGTGAATTGGTAAGGATTCTTTAACTTTCTTTTAACCAGAATATTTGTTTGTTTATGCATAATATTATTTTTTCCATTAGATTTTTTGGAAACCTATTTAATAATATTATTTAATGTAAAAAATAAATATTAAAATTTCAGAGTAGCCCAAATAAATTTGGGCAACTTTTTATATTTCCCCTCAGCGTACAATTTAATAGAGAATTGGTAAATTTTATATTAAAACTTTGGCTTTCTTTCAAGTATTTTTTTTATTATATCCTCCACATCGATAACAACACAGTTTTATGAGTTTATATAGAATACTTACTTAATTCTCTAATTGTTTCAGGTACACATTTTGTGAGATACGTTTTCCAAAGAAAAGTTGAATTCCTTACCCCATTTGATAAAATGCCCCAAATATGGTATGTTACAAGCTAAAATAAAGATTTAAACTATTATATTTCATTACATGGTGTTAATTTTTAACATTTTCCATTATTGCTTCCATTTTTTTCCAGCAAGATATGTGAAAAATTACCTACGATGAATAAAAAAAGGATAAGTCAAAATGTCCAAACAGTGGGTTCAAATGAACTACTCTCTGTTCCACGTGGTCATCATTTTTATTCACAAAAGACATTGTATTAAGAACTTTCATAATAAGTTTTTATAATAAAGTACTTTTGCTTAAAGAAAGTTTAATTTTAATGTATGAAAATTTTCATAATAGTAAAACGGTTTGTTGTTCCTTTAATTATTTAATTTCTCTGTACTGTGGAATGATTGATTTATTTATAGTTTAGTCGTCGACATTTTAAAGAGACTGTTAACCAATTTTTATTATCGGGTTTCCCACAAAATAAGCAAGTAAACCAAAATAATACTGACTTTTTAACTTGGTAGGGGTATATAAATCTTATGGTGTTGTAAAAATGAACTAAACTACAATGTTATAGATGAACTAAAATTTAAGAAAATTATAAACTAGACAAGTTGAAAAAAATCTTAAGGGCTAAATCATGGTCAATATTACTACAGTTTAGTTCATTTTGCAATGGAAAAGGGTTCACTGTTTTTTCAGTGTACGTGTTTTATTCCAAGTATGTTGCAAAACAAGTGAGTAAAGTAGAAAATCGGGCGGGGCCGACTATATCATACCCAAAACAACCCTTACTGAATTAGTAACCATTGTTTGTGGGGTATCAATGGTATAGTTTCTGGGAACCACCGCATTTCCATATTTAAGAATGGAAGTTTAATAACAATCTGAACAGAAATGTCTGATTTTAGGAGCTATAGTTGATTCTGAACCTACAGACAGTTTGCCACTAATATTGAGTCCATTATTAAATAAACGCAATCTGACCCCATTTATCGAAATTGGACGGCACATATATATGGGAGCTATAACTAAATTTGATCCGATTTTCCAAATTCAATAGCGTTCGTCTCTGTACCAAAAAACCGCCACATACCAAATTTCATCGAGATCGGTTAATAATTGCGACCGGAATCCTGCGAACAACAAATACGTGGATGGGCGGACGGATGGACACCAAGCGCTAGATCGACTCAGGAGGTGATTCTGAGTCGATCGTTATATATTTTATGGGATCTAAAATCAATATCTATGGTAGGCACATTTTTTTGGCGGATCAAAGTTATTACACCCTGACCACTATGCGGTTTAGGATATTAAAAGAGGAAATCGCTCAATTAGTGTGGTAATAAATCCAAATTTCCGAAAATAGGGCAATATATTTATGTAAGAGCTAAATGTAAGTCTAAATACATCGCCTAATACATGTGCATTTGAAATTTGAGCAACATTGGTTAATAAATAAGAGTATTATGGCCAAATTTGGGAAAATCGATCGATGCATATATATGGGAGCTATATCTAAATCTGAACCGATTTGGATGATATTTTCCAGATTTGGTTGATACCACAGAAGGTTACCTTGTGCTAGATCTTACGGGCACTAAATAAGACTATTATGGTCAGAAATAAAGTTATAAGGAGTACATTTTTCAAAAACGGGCGACACATATATATGGAAGCTATATTTACATCTGAACCGATTTGGATTATATTTTGCAGTTTTTGTTGATATTAGAGGAGTATACTCGTACCTTGTACTAAATTTAAGTAAGATCGGTTAATAAATGAGACCACTATAGTCAAAAATATGGTTATAAGAGGCAAATGTTTGAAAATCGGGCGCTACATATATATGGGAGCTATATCTAAATCTGAACCGATTTGAATGTTATTGTGCACATATAGTCAGTACTGTAGAACATTAGAGTAAGGCAAATTTGAGTAAGATCGGTTTATAAATAAGGGATTTATGGCAAAATTTGTGAAAATCGGGCGATACATATATATGGGAGCTATATCTAAATTTGGTCCGATTTCTTCCAAATTCTATAGCGTTCGTCCTTGTGCTCAAAATCGGTTAATAATTACGACCGAAATCCTGCGAACAACAAATACATGGACAGACCGTCGGACGGACGGAAACCAAGCGCTAGATCGACTCAAGAGCAGGGCTGTGGAGTCGAGTCAATTTTGCTCGACTCCGGCTCCGACTCCAGCATTTCTTATTGGCCTCGACTCCGACTCCGGAGTCGACTCCAGGTGGTGTACCTAAATCTCATTTTAACAGTATTCCAATTGTAATTTGAAAGTGTAGCGTTCCAAAAGTAGACCGATATAAGTACTCTATTTTGCCATATGTGTTTATGTTATATGTCCAAAAGAACTCTAATGGATGTAGGATGGATGTAGGATGTAGTTATATTAACTTTGTCATTCCGTTTGTAACACATCGAAATATTGCTTTAAGACCCCATAAAGTATATATATTGTGGGTCGTGGTGAAATTCTGAGTCTATCTAAGCATGTCGGTCTGTCCGTCTGTTGAAATCACGCTAACTTCTGAACGTAACAAGCTATCGACTTGAAACTTGGCAAAAGTAGTTGTTATTGATGTAGGTCGGATGGTATTGCAAATGGGCCATATCGGACCACTTTTACGTATAGCCCCCATATAAACCGACGCTCAAATTTGGCTTGCCGAGCCTCTTGGAGGCGCAAAATTCATCCGATCCGATTGAAATTTGGTACATGGTGTTAGTATATTGTCTCTAACAACCATGCAAAAAGTGGTCCATATCGGTCCATAATCATATATAGCCCCCATATAAACCGAACCCCAGATTTTGATTACGGAGCATCTAAGAGAAGCAAATTTCATCCGATCCGGCTGATATTTGGTACATGGTGTTAGTATATGGTCTCTAACAACCATGCAAACTTTGGTTCCCATCGGTCCATAATTATATATAGCCCTCATATAAACCGATCCCCAGATTTGACCTCCGGAGCCTCTTGGAGGAGCAAAATTCATCCGATCCGGTTGAAATTTGGTACTTGATGTTAGTATATGGTCTCTGACAACCATACAGGAATTGGTCCATATCGGACCATATTTATATGTAGCCCCCATATAAACCGATCCCCAGATTTGACCTCCGGAGCCTCATGGATGAGTAAAATTCATCCAATTCGGTTGAAATTTGGTACATGGTGTTAGTATATGGTCTCTAACAACCATGTAAAAATTGATCCATATCGAACTATAGTTATATATAGCCGATCCCCAAAAATAATCTACCAAAATGTTATTTCTATAGAAAATTTTGTCAAAATTTTATTACTATAGAAAATATCAATTTCCGACTATATAAGGTAAATATTCTTCAGGGAGAAATTCTAAGACGATGTGCCGAAAATGTGTGTATCAGTCTCCGTTTCGGTATAACCTCTACATAGTCCGATCGCCCGATTTCTTGAGCTTTAGAACACCGTAAATTTTATCCGATTTGTTTGAAATTGTATTTTAAGTCCAGACATAAGTGTGCCGATGATGCCCCCATATAGCTCCATTTGACTTTTTGCAATTTTTATCCGATTCGTCGGAAATCTAGAGATATTTTAATTCCATAAACAAGTGTGCCGAATATGGCGCTCCTAAACACTGCATTTATTATCCGATTTAGCTGGAAAAAGGAAATCTGTGGGTACTTTAGGATACTTGAGTTGATTTTTGACATCTAGGGCTTATAGACACAGCAGTTTTTATACCCTCCACCATAGGATGGGGGTATATTAACTTTGTCATTCCGTTTGTAACACATCGAAATATTGCTCTAAGACCCCATAAAGTATATATATTCTGGGTCGTGGTGAAATTCTGAGTCGATCTGAGCATGTCCGTCCGTCCGTCCGTCTGTTGAAATCACGCTAACTTGCGAACGAAACAAGCTATCGACTTGAAACTTGGCACAAGTAGTTGTTATTGATGTATGTCGGACGGTATTGCAAATGGGCCATATCAGTCCACTTTTACGTATAGCCCCCATATAAACGGTCCCCAAAATTTGGCTTGCGAGGCCTCTAAGAGGAGCAAATTTCATCCGATCCGGCTGAAATTTGGTACATGGTGTTAGTATATGGTCTCCAACAACCATGCAAAAATTGGTCCACATCGGTCCATAATTATATATAGCCCCCATATAAACCGAACCCCCGATTTGGCTTGCAGAGCCTCTAAGAGAAACAATTTTCATCCGATCCGGCTGAAATTTGGTACATGGTCTCTAATAACCATGCAAAAATTGGTCCACATCGGTCCATAATTATATAGCCCCCATATAAACCGATCCCTCGATTTGGCTTGCAGAGCCTTTAAGAGAAACAATTTTTATACGATCCGGCTGAAATTTGGTACATGGTGTTAGTATATGGTCTCTAAAAACCATGCAAAAATTGGTTCACATCGGTCCATAATTATATATAGCCCCCATATAAACCGATCCTCCGATTTGGCTTGCGGAGCCTCTAAGAGAAGCAAATTTCATCCGATCCGGCTGAAATTTGGTACATGGTGTTAGTATATGGTCTCTAACAACCATGCAAAAATTGGTCGATATCGGTCCATAATTATATATAGGCCCCATATAAACCGATTCCCAGATTTGACCTCCGGAGCACCTTGGAAGAGCAAAATTCTTCCCATTCGGTTGAAATTTGGTACGTGATGTTAGTATAGGGTATCCAACAACCATGCAGGAATTGGTTCCTATCAGTCCATAATTATATATAGCTCCCATATAAACCGATCCCCAGATTTGACCTCCGGTGCCTTTTGGAGAAGTAAAATTCATCCGATCTGGTTGAAATTTGGTACGTGGTGGTAGTATATGATAGTTAACAACCATGTGAGTTGAAATTTGTGGATGACAGTCTTTCGTAGAAGTTTCTACCCAATCCATGGTGGAGGGTACATAAGATTCGGCCTGGCCGAACTTATGGCCGTATACATTTGTTTAAGTTTAACTTCGAGAAGCGAACCCTAGAATATTTCTCACAAATGAAGATTTCGATGCAACTCCACACTGAAAAAATGCATGCTCGGTTCCAAAGATTTTTTCTTTACTTTAACAATTTTGGTATTGATTACTAGCCAAAGAAGCGGAGAATTCAAGTAAGGATACTTTTACGACACAATTTTCATTTAAATTTGGGTTTTGTGTACTTGCTTTTAGGAAGCAAATTTTAAATTTTCGGTTTTTCAAATTTTTTTCTTCATATGCTATCAAAGTTCTTTAAAAACGAGTTAACGACAACTTTATTTTCCAAATTCAAACTCGACTTCAAGTAGAAATTATGCTATGCTTCAAGTAAAAAACGTCTTTGAAATAAAGTGTTGAAAAACTTGTCCTATTTTTGAACGATTTTTTGCTTTGTAGTCAAGATGCAAAAAGACATCAAATTTAAAGACAATTTCATTAATTTTAAAGAATTTTTCTGAATTACTAAAGTCAAGTTGACCTTACCCCAAAAAAATTTTTCTTTCATGTTATAATACCCAGTTTTAAGTTAAATCACTTATTTATAAGGGCAAAACGACTTCATTGAAACGTTTACCGATTTTTGGACAAGGAAAAGAACTTTATATTAGAGAAATGCGACTTCTATGCTAAGCAAAATTTGCATTCGTATTTTAAGGACATCAAGTCTGTGGCCTCACGACAATATTTTTTTCAGTGCATAATGCGCTAATTTTACGATAAGTAAATCCAATTCATTAGGCTGAGTTTAGGGTGTCGTATAGTCAGCTCAGGCCGACTCTATTTCTTTCTTATTTGTTTTTGTCCATCTCTTGGGTTTTGTTTTTCTCAATTTACTAATAACCATGAGAATAGTACGAAAATAAAAATCCGAAAACATTTATTTTTGTATAACTGCTATGCGGTGTTCATGATTAAGAGTCTTAAATTTTTGTAAATGGCTAGTATCAAACTTCGTCTTGTGTGTGAAGCATTATCAATAGAGATGGCGTGTTGTCGGTGGGAGTTGTGCGAAAATGTTGTGAAAAACGGGAGATGAATAAGACTAGATTGAGGAGGTGGAATTGATTTTGAGAGTTACAAGGTAATCACAGCTAATAGCTCGGAAATGTACGAGTCACGATATTTATATAAAATCGTGTGGAGCCAACACATTGATACCCTATATAAATGGTGGGTGTGTTAATTCTTCTTGAAAATTTTATACATTAAACCAAAAATTATACCTTTCATCGAAATATTGTTCTAAGACTCCATAAAGTATATACAGTGCACTCGCGGTAACGTGAACACCGCCTTACACTAACTAATCCGTAACGCTGAAAAATATGAAATTTGACTTAAAAGGCAGATTCAAAATGCCAAATACAATTTCAAATACACTTACGGAATTTTTTAGTGATCTAGTTTGGCTTTTATCGTGAATTTTAATTATTTATTTAAATTGCTTTATAATTCCATACCCACTGGTATTTTTCCGATCTCTTTTTATACCCTCCACTATAGGATGGGGGTATATTAGCTTTGTCATTCCGTTTGTAACACATCGAAATATTGGTCTAAGACCCCATAAAGTATATATATTCTGGGTCGTGGTGAAATTCTGAGTCGATCTAAGCATGTCCGTCCGTCCGTCTGTTGAAATCACGCTAGCTTTCGAACGAAACGACTTGAAACTTGGCACAAGTAGTTGTTATTGACGTATGTCGGATGGTATTGCAAATGGGCCATATTGGACCACTTTTACGTATAGGCCCATATAAACCGGTCCCCAGATTTGACCTCCGGAGCCTCTTGGAGGAGCAAAATTCATTCCGATCCGTTTGAAATTTGGTACGTTTGTTAAGTATATGGTCTCTAATAACCATGCAAAAATTGGTTCATATCGGTCCATAATTATATATAGACCCCATATAAACCGATCCCTAGATTTGAATTCCGGAGCCTCTTGGAAGAGCAAAATTCATCCGATCCGGTTGAAATTTGGTACGTTTGTTAAGTATATGGTCTCTAATAACCATGCAAAAATTGGTCCATATCGGTCCATAAATATATATATCCCCTATATAAATCAATCCCCAGATTTGAACTCCGGAGCATCTTGGTGGAGCAAAACTCACCCGATCCTGTTGAAATTTTGTACGTTTGTTAAGTATATAGTCTCTAATAACTATGCAAAAATTGGTCCATATCGGTCCATAAATATATATATCCCCTATATAAATCGATCCCCAGATTTGAACTCCGGAGCATCTTGGTGGAGCAAAACTCACCCGATCCTGTTGAAATTTTGTACGTGGTGTTAGTATATGGTCTCTAACAAGCATGCAAAAATTGGTCCATATCGGTCCATAAATATATATATCCCCTATATAAATCGATCCCCAGATTTGACATCCGGAGCCTCTTGGAGGAGCAAAATTCATCCGACTCGGTTGAAATTTGGAATGTGGTATTAGTATATGGTCTCTAACAACCATGCCAACCGTGGTGCAATGGTTAGCATGCCCGCCTTGCATACACAAGGTCGTGGGTTCGATTCCTGCTTCGACCTAACACCAAAAAGTTTTTCAGCGTTAGATTATCCCACCTCAGTAATGCTGGTAACATTTCTGAGTGTTTCAAAGTTTCTCTAAGTGGTTTCACTGCAAACGGTGAACGGCGTTCCACAGTTCGGACTCAGATCTCGGAGATTAATTGTTAAATATATTTCTTCACCTATGGCTCCAAGTTGGATGGACAAGTGGGTTTCAGAGTATATTCTGAAGTCCTGGAACTTAAAATAGCGAAAAGATTAGGTGGCAAATTGGTTGAGCAGTAATGTTCCAAAATATTTTGGCATTAATATATACTCAGACGGTACACTTGCAATATAGTCCTTGGACTATGTGTTCCTTAACTCCAAAACGGCCATAGACTGCCGCAAATCTCTTAACGAGATGACTGAGCATCACAATATGGGTGCTTGGCAACAGTAACATACCAGGGAACAGTGAAGTGGATGAGTTAGAAAGGCTGCACTGAAAAAAAAGCATGCCCGGTTCAAAAGATTTTGTCTTTACTTTTAAAATTTTGGTATTGATTCCGAGCCAAAGAAGCGGAGAATACAAGTTAGCATACTTTTAAGACACAATTCTCTTTTAAATTTGGGTTTTGTGTACTTGCTTTTAGGAAGCAAATTTAATTTTTTCATTTTATCAGCTTTTTTTCTTCATATGCTATTAAAGTCCTTTAAAAACGAGTTAACGACAACTTTATTTTCCAAATGAAGACTCGAATTCTAGTAGAAATTATGCTAAGTTTCAAATAAAAAAACGTCTTTAAAATAAAGTGTTGAAAAACATGTCCTATATTTGAACGATTTTTTGCTTTGTAGTCAAGATGCAAAAAGACAACAAATCTAAAGACAATTTCATTAAATTTCAAGAATTTTTCTGAATTATTTAAGTCAATTTGACCTTAGCCCAAACATTTTTTCTTTCATGTTATGATACCCATTTTTAAGTGAAATCACTTAATTATAAAGACAATACGATTTCGTTGAAAAGTTTATCGATTTTTGGACACGGAAAAAAAACTTTAGAAATGCATCTTCTATATTAAGCAAAATTTGCATTCGTATTTTAAAGACAAGAAATCTTTAACCTCACGATATTATTTTTTTCAGTGTGGGAACTACCTTACCTACTAAGGGGATCTCGAATTTGCTGGTATGCCTGCTAGCTCATACTGAGTGAGAAGGCTGTTATGATACCGAATGTTCGATGAGAGAATTGCAAGGGTTGCAACAACATTAAGCAAATATGGCCCCATCTACACTTATACCGCACATTTAGGGTTGCCAGAAGATGGTTGCCGAAATCCAGGACATTGCGCCGTACATTTCGGGATATGTCGGGACAATCAAAAACAGTCAAATTTTTTCGAAAATAGTTGCGCATTTTTTATCACTTGGTATTTCTTTTGATAAATTTGCATGAACGCCATGTCGTAGTCGTTGTTGCCTGCAGACTTTGAAATTCCTAAATATGTTGGAGCATCTGAAACTTTCTGCCAAGATGGCTGCGATGATTTTATATCAAGTTGTCTCTTGAAAGTCGGAGGCCTAAACTCATATTTACTGGCAATTACTTTCGCTTATGGCAAACAAAATTTAGATCTGAGATGACAATCGCTGATTCTTTCGTAGTGCCTTTCGTTACTATTAATTTGGGTATCGCCATGGACATGAATTTGGGTATATTTTGCATCACAGTTGGCGATTGTCATAGTGTCACTAAAGAGTTTATGGTAGTGATAGGAATAAAATTGATTTTGAAATGTTGGCAGGGAATAGAGACTTGAATAGAGTTGGACACTAAGTGTGAACTGATAAGTATAATTTGTAACAAGTATATACGGCCGTAAGTTCGGCCAGGCCGAAGCTTATGTACCCTCCATCATGGATTTCGTAGAAACTTCTTCTAAACACTGCCATCCACAATCGAATTACTTAAGTTGCGGTTACGCTTGCCGATGGCAAGGTATCTTAAAACCTACTAACACCATCTTCTAAATTGTATGTAAGTCCATACGTGGTATATATTAAATCAAAAAAGATCGATCCAATACGTATATAATTCAGTTTGACAAAGTAGACATAAAATTTTGACAAAAATTTCTACAGAAATAAAATTTTAACAAAATTTTCTATAGAAATAAACTTTTGACAAAATTTTCTATAGAAATAAAATCTTGGTAGATTATTTTTGGCTCGAGTGGCAACCATGATTATGAACCGAATAAAATTTGAACAAAATTTTCTATAGAAATAAAATTTTGACAATGATGAAAATTTTATTATGAACCAAATAAAATTTTAACAAAATTTTCTCTAGAAATAAAATTTTGACAAAATTTTCTATAGAAATAAAATTTTGGTAGATTATTTTTGGCTCTAGTGGCAACCATGATTATGATCAGATATGGACCAATTTTTGTGTGATTGGACCAATTTTGGTATGGTTGTTAGCGACCATATACTAACACCACGTTCCTAATTTGAACCGGTTCGGATGAATTTTGCTCCTCCAAGAGGCTCCGGAGGTCAAATCTGGAGAACGTTTTATATGGGGGCTATATATAATTATGGACCGATATGGACCAATTCTGGCACGGTTGTTAAAAATCATATACTAACACCATGTTCCAAATTACAACCAGATTGGATGACATTTGCTTCTCTTTGAGGCTCCGCAACCCAAATCTGGGGATCGGTTTATATGGGCGCTATATATAATTATGGACCGATGTGGACCAATTTTTGCACGGTTGTTAGAGACCATATACCAATACCATGTACCAAATTTCAGCCGGATCGGATGCAATTTGCTTCTCTTTTAGGCTTCGCAAGCCAAATCTGGAGATCGGTTTATATGGGGTCTATATATAATTATGGACCGATGTGGACCAATTTTTGCATGGTTGTTAGAGATCATATATCAACATCATGTACCAAATTTCAGCCGGATCGGATGACATTTGCTTCTCTTTGAGGCTCCGCAAGCCAAATCTGGGGATCGGTTTATATGGGGGCTATATATAATTATGGACCGATGTGGACCAATTTTTGCGTGGTTGTTAGAGACCATATACCAACACCATGTACCAAATTTCAGCCGGATCGGATGAAACATGCTACTCTTTGAGGCTCCGCAAGCCAAATCTGGGGATCGGTTTATATGGGGGCTATATATAATTATGGACCGATGTGGACCAATTTTTGCATGGTTGTTAGAGACCATATACCAACACCATGTACCAAATTTCAGCCGGATCAGATGAAACATGCTACTCTTTGAGGCTCCGCAAGCCAAATCTGGGGATCGTTTTATATGGGGGCTATATATAATTATGGACCGATGTGGACCAATTTTTGCGTGGTTGTTAGAGACCATATACCAACACCATGTACCAAATTTCAGCCGGATCGGATGAAATTTGCTTCTCTTTTAGGCTCACCACTGTGGTATCACAATGGACTGAATAATCTAAGTGAACCTGATACATCGGGCTGCTACCTAACCTAGGCTCCGCAAGCCAAATCTGGGGATCGGTTTATATGGGGTTTATATATAATTATAGACCGATGTGGATCAATTTTTCCATATACCAACACCATATACCAAATTTCAGCCGGATAGGATGAAATATGCTTCTGTTAGAGGCTCCACAAGCCAAATCTGAGGATCCCTTTATATGGTGGCTATACGTAAAAGTGGACCGATATGGCCCATTTTCAATACCATCCGACCTACATCGATAGCAACGACTTGTGCCAAGTTTCAAGTCAATAGCTTGTTTCGTTCGGAAGTTAGCGTGACGGACACGCTTAGATCGACTCAGAATTTCATCACGACCCAGAATATATATACTTTATGGGGTCTTAGAGCAATATTTCGATGTGTTACAAACAGAATGACGAAGTTAATATACCCCCATCCTATGATGGAGGGTATAAAAATACATTTCACAGAAAAACGTTAATTTGAAATAAAATTTTTTACATTTACTGCACAAGTGACAACTGATGATTCGAAAGACAGTGAAAGTCATTTGATTTGTTTCTGTTAGTGATGAGATTGAATGAAATGGCAAAAAATCGTACATTGGAAAAAAAATTATGCCTTGAGAAATTGAAATTCCGGGATTTTTGGCGAATTTTGTGGAAGACTCGGGACACTTTCTCGAGACGAAATTTCGGGACAATCCAAGCGAATCCCGGTCATCTGGCAAGCCTATGCACACTAGATATGTTAGTGTTGTTAAGACGTCAGATATCTCTCCTGATATCTGCTATAACGGGTCACTGCCTGAAACTATTGGGGCGAAGTATAATGACTACTGCATGAGCTGTCATGATGTGGAGGAAAAGGAATCAATTAAACACCTCTTGTGTCATTGTCCTGCATTTTGTGTAAGGCGTAAGCGAATTTTAGGACCATACAGCTTTAGATTACTGGCGGACCTGGAAAATGTTAACTCAAACAGTCTGCTAATTTTTTTGAACAATCCGGCTGGTTCAACGGAAGAAACTAATCGAGTAGATTCAGCGTGTTTAAAACTAGAAGTGCCCATATGTAATAGGTACTTTTAGTTAATTTGGTATCACAATGGACTGAAGAATAGTCTAGGTTAGGTGGCAGCCTAACATAGACTATTCAGTCCATTGTGATACCACATTGGTGAACTTCTCTTTTATCACTGCGTGCTGCCCGATTCCATGTTAAGCTCAATGACAAGGGACCTCCTTTTTATAGCCGAGTCCGAACGGCGTTCCACATTGTAGTGAAACCACTTAGGGAAGCTTTGAAACCCTCAGAAATGTCACCAGCATTACTGAGGTGGGATAATCCACCGCTGAAAAACTTTTTGGTGTTCGGTCGAAGCAGGAATCGAACCCACGACCTTGTGTATGCAAGGCGGGCATGCTAACCATTGCACCACGGTGGCTCCCAAGAATAGTCTAAGTGAGCTTGAAAATAAACTTTAACCTAAACAAAAAAAATTGTGTGAGAACAACTTTGAGACATATAATTTCCTTTGGCGTTTTTTGTAAATTATTCTTTTTGAATAAAAATGTACCCAAAATTAAAAAAAATTAGCAAAATTTCAATTGTATTTTATTTTGGGTTTAGTTCAGAAAAACCACCACCACCAATACCTACGCAAAACATTTAACTTGACTAAAATAGAACAACTCGTTCTTTTTCACCATCCACAAAATGGGGTTAAATTTTTAACCAAAAATGCTTAAAATTCAAATATTAAAAAAATTATAGTGAAATTTAGCAAAAAATTATTTTTTTATTCGAAGCTTGGTATCATACACTATATTAAAAACAGAAATTAGAAAAAAGTCGGAGCATATAGTCCGTGTTATAAAATCCTTTAGCACTTGGCCAAGCTCCTTGACGCATTTCCGTGGAGGAGTAAAGTGGTACGAAATCTAATTGCCACAAGGCCTACATTAACCCCGCCTACCCTCATTTATATTCATCTTACTTTCCTTCCATGGTCCCAAATTCGGTTTGGATCCCCTAGTGGTTTAGACGCGTCTCATACCATACGACAACTTAATCATATTCAGTGTTAGAAGCTTAACTAGGTTAGGTTAGGTTATGTGGCAGCCCGATGTATCAGGCTTAGACTATTCAGTCCATTGTGATACCACAGTGGTGAACTTCTCTCTTATCACTGAGTGCTGCCCGATTCCATGTTAAGCTCAATGACAAGGGACCTCGTTTTTAGAGCCGAGTCCGAACGGCGTTCCACATTCCAGTGAAACCACTTAGGGAAGCTTTGAAACCATCAGAAATGTTACCAGCATTATGTTACTGAGGTGGGATAATCCACCGCTGAAAAACTTTTTGGTGTTCGGTCGTAGCAGGAATCGAACCCACGACCTTGTGTATGCAAGGCGGGCATGCTAACCATTGCACCACGGTGGCTCCCGATGCTTAACTAAATCCCCATCGCTTCAGATTATGACAATTTGGTTGACACTAAGTTTTTTTTTTAATTTTTATTTCATTTTATTATTTTTACTTTATTTTAATTTAATTAATTTCTCTATTGGAAAGATAAAATATTCCCTAAAGAATTTTTGCGTAGGTCATTATTAACACTACCACCACCACCATCGAAAGCAAATGTAGATGGTCGGAATGAAACTTAACTCAGAGCCTTATCATAGCTCTCAAAGACATTGCATATTCCACAGCCAGTCAGTCATCCAGCCCGCAAAGCCAACCAACCCTCTTCCCCCTCTACGTATCAATAACAAAGTTATTAGAAAATGGTTACTGGGGGCTTTTGGTGAAACCCCCCTTTATCCAAGTTGGGTATGATGCAGTTACCACAAGGGGTTAATGTGCAACAACACAGCATCAGCTATAAGATTTCCAAAGCAAAGACATGAGAACATGAGACGGCTGTTCCAATGAGCGAAGATCACGTTTGAAATGCTATTGGAAAAGACCATTAATATAAAAAGAAGTGCATGCCAAAAACAGAATTTATTAGTACCAATTGTTGGTGGAACTACACATCGTAGAAAACTAAAAACACATCATCATGAACAAATTCATCGTAAGTAGAAAAAGTGAATGAAAACTAAAAAAAAAAATAATGGAAAATATCAATAGGCAAAATAAAAAAGAAGAAAAAAAATGCGGAAGCCAATGTAGAAATTTCCCCCCAGAGGGTGGAGAAAGTTAGATGTCTACGATTTCAACTTTAATCGATTTCCTTTGCGTGTTTTTTTCAGTGCATCGCTGTCATCCTCTTCGCCGCTATCGCTTCCGGTAGCTGCAACGAATATGGAAGCCACTATGATGGTCACTATGGCCACCCCTCTGCCGCTTCCGCTTCCTCAGCTGCTGCTGCTGCTGATGGTGCCAGCTATGGCGGTCACCACTACAACCACTACTCTGCCCCAGCTTACAACCACAAATCCTATGGCCACAAATACTCTTACCAACCCGCCTACGCCACCGAATTGTACCCCAAGGACCACCACTACAAACAATACAACACTCACTCTTCCTACAGCCAAGTTGCTTTGCCCGTTGTCCAAGATGCTCCTTTGGCTAAATTGTACACCCCTAAATCTTATGGTGGTTATGGTCACTCTTCCTATTAAAAAGGATTTCATCACTTGCTCCATGATCTCTCTCACGCGTGCCTCTAAGATCCTGTAAATACCAAAGATTATAGTGAAATGGTGCGAAATAGTCTAGCTAGTGTGTAGTGTATGATCCCTTTCCCTTTCATCTGTCCCCCCACGCCCTTCCCTTACCAGTTCCCTAAATTTAACATAGTCTTCAAAATTACTTTGATGTTGGATATTTAGAATTTTTTTTTCCCCAATGCAATTGGTCTAATTTTGTGTTTTTGTTTTATTACTCGAAACGCGACAATTATTTAATTTCCTAAATTTTTGTTGGTTTTGATAAAGTCGCTTTTTTATACCTGATAAACAAAATTTTAATAAGAAAAAAAATGTTTTTGTTTTACTCGAAAAAAGTGCACAATGTTGATGTTGGTGATGAGAAGTAAAGATGATTAAAAACCAAATACCAAGAAGATTTACAGCAAATACAAAAACAAAGCAAAAAAATCAAACTTGAAAAAGTGTTTTAATAATCATAATAATATCAATTAAACAATCACCTCCCGCCCCCTGTCTCCCTGGAATTCTACAAACCTCAGCAGCATTACACACCTTACCGTCACCCGTAAACAGAACAGACATCGTCGTACTCATTGTCTGAGCTGCAGTGAGGTGTGTTTTGTCAGCAAAAAAAAAAAAAGGTGATAAATTCAATATTCTGCATTTCCCCCTTTTCGGAGAGCAAAAAACAGAGAAGAACCCATAAACATTTAACAAAAAAAAAAAAATATTTAAAACACTAAAAACAAGAACAAACATGCAACTATCGTATATGGGGGTTATCAGCGTACATACTTTGAAGAAGCTTCGTTGCTAAATCGCTTTGTGCTTATTTGAATACCTCAATATGGTGGTAAGCAAAACAGTGGGTCCACCTTAAAATGGTTTGGCACAAACACAAGAGATATTTCAAAAATGTGCTTACTTATGTGGCTCAAATAGAAAGTTCCACACAGAAAAAATATCAGGAATATGTTTTTAATTAAATTAATTTTAATTACATTAAAAAAAAATCAATTAATTATTTAAATTAAATTTTGTGTTGATTAATTTTATAAATCAACACAAAAATTACTTTACATTAAAATTTAATAGATCCAATTAAATTTTTAATTTTTTAATTTGTGTCATTGATTGATATTATTAATTCCGTGATTGAAGCAACTTTTAAATTAAAATTAATTGGATCGGAATTAATTTCGTGATTGAAACTAAACAGGAAATATTATATTTTTTCTGATCACCGTACTATCCAAAGTGGTCCAAATAGAAAAGTCCGTACAGAAAAAATATCAAAAATTTATTTTCAATTAAAATGTTAATCGAATTTCGAAAACAGAAATTAAGTTAAAAGTTTAATTGTTGACATTAACATTTTAATCACCACAAAATTCAATCAAAGAAATTGCGGTTAAATAAATTTTAACTGATTTAATTAATTTTTGGATTTTATAATTTGTATTGTTTTTGGACGCTAGATTGGTATCTGTGTGGAGGAAATTAATTGTAGAACATGATTTCTTTAGCCATTCTAGGTTTACATGTGCTTTATGTGATAGGTTAGGCAGCCCGATTAAGTTTCAGACTCACTTAAACTAAAAGTACATATTACATACCGTGGTGCCAACTGTCAATTTTTAAAATATTTTTCGTCAAAATCGTCCCAAAAAATTCGTCAAAAAATCATCCCCCATAAAACAGCTGAAAAAAGTTTTAGGAACAAATTAAAAGTTTTATTCAAACAAAACCATGAATAATAAATAATGCCGTTTAACTCTCTAAGTCATCAAGTTTCCAGTTTTTTAAACGAAGATTAATTAAATTAACATTTTAATTAATTTAAAGAATATTTCTGATTGTGACTACATGTATTACATTGTTTAACAAAATTTTCTTGACAGAAAAATAAATCCTTATTACTGGCTCGAGTATAATTATACCCTAAACCACACAGTGGTCAGGGTATAATAACTTTGATCTGCCAAAAAATGTACCTACCAGAAATGTTGACTTTAGACCCCATAAAATATATACCGACCGACTCAGCTTCACCTCCTGAGTCGATCTAGCGCTTGGTGTCCGTCCGTCTGTCCATGTATTTGTTGTTCGCAGGATTCCGGTCGCAATTATTAACCGATTTTGGTAAAATTTGGTATGTGGCGTTTTTTTTTTTTGATATAGAGACGAACGCTATTGAATTTGGAAAAAAATCGGATCAACTTTAAATATAGCTCCCATATATATGTATCGGCCGATTTCGATAAATGGGGTCAGATTGCGTTCATTTACTAAACGATCGGCGTCAAATTCTGCCACAAAGTAATCTAATAGATCACCCCTTAAGTGTGCCAAATTTCATCGAAATCGGATCAGAATTAGATGTAGGCCCCATATATATGTATCGCCAGTTTTTCCCAAATTTGGCCATAAGTCCCTTATTTATCAAGCGATCTGATATATATATATATATATATATATATATATATATATATATATATATATATATATATATATATATATATATATATATATATATATATATATATATATATATATATATATATATATATTAAAAAAAATCGAAACCCGATAATTTGACTTTTGAAAATTTATAAAAAAAGTATATACGGCCGTAAGTTCGGTCGGGCCGAATCTTATGTACCCTCCACCATGGATTGCGTAGAAACTTCTACGAAAGACTGTCACCCACAATCGAATTACTTGGGTTGTGGTGTATTAAAACTTCTTAACATTGTTTTCTAAATTGTGAGTTAGTCCATACGTAGTATATATTAGACAAAAAAGTTATGTATAGGTAAGTCTACAAATAATTACGAATCGACATGGACTTTTGCACGGTACGTAGAGAGCCAGAATTGAAATATGGGGGTCGCTTATATGGGGGCTATATAGAATTATGAACTTGATATGAACCAATTTTTGTGTGATTGGGGATCGATTTATTTGAGGGCTATATGTAACTATAGACCGATACCTAGTTAGGCATGGTTGTTAACGGCCATATACTAGCACTCCAAGAGGCTCCAAAACCAAATCTCGGGATCGGTTTATATGGGGGCTATATATGACTATGGACTGTTATGGACTACTACCACCACGTACCAAATTTCAACCAGATCGGATGAATTCTGCTTCTCCAAAAAGCACCAGAGGTCAAATCTGGGAATCGGTTTATATGGGGGCTATATATAATTATGGACTGATATGAACCAATTCCTGCATGGTTGTTGGATACCATATACAAACATCACGTACCAAATTTCAACCGAATCGGATGAATTTTGCTCTTCCAAGGGGCTCCGGAGGTCAAATCTGGGGATCGGTTTATATGGGGGCTATATATAATTATGGACCGATCTCGACCAATTTTTGCATGGGTGTTTGAGGCCATATATTAACACAACGAACCAAATTTCAACTGAATCAAATGTATTTTGTTCTTCCAAGAGGCTACGGAGGTCAAATCTGGTGATCAGTTTATATGGGGTCTATATATAATTATAGACCGATGTGGACCAATTTTTGCATGGTCATATACTAACACCATGTACCAAATTTCAGCCGAATCGGATGAAATTTGCTTCTCTTAGAGCAATCGCAAGCCAAATTTTGGCGTCCGTTTATGTTGGGGCTATACGTAAAAGTGGACCGATATGGCCCATTTGCAATACCATCCGACCTACATCAATAACAACTACTTGTGCCAAGTTTCAAGTCGATAGCTTGTTTCGTTCGGAACTTAGTGTGATTTCAACAGACGGACGGACGGACATGCTCAGATCGACTCAGAATTTCACCACCCACCCAGAATATATATACTTTATGGGGTCTTAGAGCAATATTTCAATCTATTACAAACGGAATGACAAAGTTAATATACCCCCATCCTATGGTGGAGGGTATAAAAATTGTTAAATTTCTTTAGCGCTGTACGAAGTTCAAGACAGGTACAATTTTAGTAAAATTTACTCATTTTAGAGACTTATGCAAATTAAGCAATTTAAGCAAACTTCTGCCATTTTAAGAAAATATGAACTATTTTATTTTATAGTAAAATTGTGCACTATAGTTGTATACAACTTTTTTTTTATTTTTAGTTCACGTGATTAAAGTTAGCAAAAAATTATTCAAATAAGGAACATTTACTCATATAGTGCAAAATTTAACTAAAATCAACTAATCTTCGTGAACTAAAATAAAGTTCAGTTGGCATTAGTGCCCCTTTTTTCTGCGTGTACATACTCACAAATCAGTTTTCGCTTTCATCTCAGACAAGAAGATGCATACGTTAATATATCTACTCCAATATAGTAGGTGTGAACCGTGTTGCAACTGCCAATTTTTTTTTTGGGCCTAAATTAATATTTTTTAATGCATTTGTTTTCCAAAAATGATTATTTTTAATTGTTAAAGAATTTTCTTGGTCCTGGCTTCGAAAATGTATTATAAGACTCATTGTCATCTTTTTATCTATCTTTACACTTAGAGCAATTTATATTCATTTGAATTATATTACATTTTGTTTTCCTCTCCACCATAGAATGGAGGGTACCCTAACATTGTCATTCCGTTTGTAACACATTGAACGCATTCGTTAGACCCCATAATCTATACATATGTTATATATTCTGTGTCGTGATGAAATTCTGAGTCGATAGCGATGTCCGTCCGTCCGTCTGCTGTTGAAATAACGCACCGAAAAAAAATCCGTGGTTAAACTAACACTAATTTTAAATTATTTAGATTGCAAAAAATGATGGTCGATCTCGACCATATCTATCTGTCGGTCCGTTCGTCCGTTTGTCTATGAACACATTTTTATGAACAAAGTCTACGTTGCTGTTTTAGAATTTCCCTAGCCCCCTAGCAAAAATTAATGAACTGAAGTTATAGGCTAATTTAATGGTTTATTTTATAAAAATGAATAAAAAACAAGTAAGTAAAGTAGAAAGTCGGGCGGGGGCGACTATATCATACCCTAAACCACCCCTATTAGTAAACATAAAAAATAAAGTAGGTCCCTTGTCATTGAGCTTAACATGGAATCGGGCAGCACTCAGTGATAAGAGAGAAGTTCACCAATGTGGTATCACAATGGACTGAATAGTCTAAGTGAGCCTGATACATCGGGCTGCCACCTAACCTAACCTAGTAAACATAAGCATTTGTGGGGTATCATTGGTGTGGGTTTTGGAGACAAACCGCATTTCCATATTTAAGAGCATTAAGGGGTACATGTTTATGGGAGTCTTGTCACAATCTGAGCAGAAATGTCAGATATTAGGAGCTATAGTTTATTTTGCACCTACAGAGTTAGTATGCTACAAATATTGAGTCCATTCCCTACGGGAAATTGTTGGGCTTGAAGAAACCGTAGTTTTTATCCGATTTGCATGAAATTGTAAATATACTGGAATTTTAGACTCAAACAAACGTGTATCTGATTTAGTTTTTATCGGTCCATTTGGTAAGACCGATTTCACTTCTTGAGGGTATAGAAGGCGCACTGATCATGCAAATTGCTTGAGGCTGAAAGTAAAGTTTCCAGATTTTACTTCTCGTAATAATTTTAATAATGGGGATGAAAATCTGCAGATTTTAGATTTCAAATCAAGATGTTATTTCATCATTTTCTTGCACACTTACAAGAGATATTAATGATTCCTGTAAAACTCAAACAAAAATGGTTCTTATAAATCCAGAATCTGATATTGGCTTCATAGGTAAAAACTTTAAATTTGTCTTCGGGAAGTGTACTGGTTGAACTGCTCTGCTTGGGAGAATACCTCTCATCAAACCCCCCTGAAATATCAAAAGAAACTATAATATTTGATTGATGGTGGTGGGTATTTAAGATTCGGCCCTGCCGAACTTACTACTATACTTGTTGATATTAACCAAAGTTGAATAATCGACTTTAACTAAAACATTCCAAGAATTTATTTGAAATTATGAGAAAAATTGATATGGTAACACTGGCTGTATTATTAATTTTACGTACCGGTTGCACCTCAAAAATGTTGCAAAAGTCAGGAAGTCGACTTTTCCAAAAACTAGAAATATTTGACCGTTCCTAATTTTCAAAATGTCGAGCACTCACAAAATTGGCTTTTATAAATTTCAAAATACTAGAAAATTAGAAAATTCGACTTTCCTGGAAAAGTCAACTTTACGAATTTCAAAAAAATCGAATACCTAATTTTGAAAATTTCGAAAAAATCAACCTTTCCTAAATTTTATAAAAACAGGCTTTCGAAAGTTCAATTTTCCAAATTTTCCAAATAGTCGTGAAGTCGAGCCTGGCTTCTTCAGAAAATATACAAGGGTCAAAAAGTCAATCTTTCCTAATTTTCAAAAAATCAAATACCCGAAGAATCGACTCTTCTAAATTGCAGAGAGGTCGCGAACTCGAATAGTCGACCTTTCCTAATTTTGAAAATGTCAAAAGGTCGAAAATTCGACCCTTCCTAATGTCCAAGAAGTCGAAAAATCATTATTTTATACATTAAAAAAAAATCGAAACCCGATAATTTGACTTTTGCAAATTTATAAAAAAGGCCTAAAAATCAACCTTTCCTAATTTTCAAAAAGCAGAACACTCAAAATCGATTCTTCAAAAAGTCGAAAACTTCGGCTTTTCACAAATTTTGAAGAAGTCGAAAAATCAAAAATTCCAAATTTTCTTATTTTCATTCTTTACCACTCTTTAAGCAATCAAACCCAAAAAAATCGACTTTTCCTGATTTTCAAAAAGTCAATCACCCAAAAATTTACTTCTCCAAACTTTTTCTTCTAAAGTCGACCATTCCTACTTTTAACAATATCGGAGGGTCGAAAAGTCAACCGTTCCTAATTTTCAAAAGACTTTTCCAAATTGCAAGTCGAAAAATCGAATTTTCCTAATCTTGAAAATGTTAAAAAATCGAACTTTCCTCTATTCAAAAAGTCGAAAACTATCTTAAAAAATCGACTTTTTTAAATGTTTAAAAAGTCAAAAAATTCGGTGTTTTAAAATTATGAAAAAGTCGAAAATTCGGCCTTCCCTTATTTTTAATCTTTTCCGATTTTTGAAAAATCAAACACACGAATAATCGACTGTCGAAATTTTCATAAATTCGAACTCTAGACTTTCGAAATTTGAAAATGTCGAAATAAATTTCAAAATAAATCAATCATTTGAAAATCGACTTTATTTTCTACTTTTATTATACCCTCCACCATAGGATGGGGGTATATTAACTTTATCATTCCGTTTGTAACACATCAAAATATTGCTCTAAGACCCCATAAAGTATATATATTCCGGGTCGTGGTGAAATTCTGTGTCGATCCGTCCGTCCGTCTGTTAAAAACACGCTAACTTCCGAACGAAAAATGCCATCGACTTGAAACTTGGCACAAGTAGTTGTTATTGATGTATGTCGGATGGTATTGCAAATGGGCCATATCGGTCCACTTTTACGTATAGCCCCCATATAAACGGAACCCAAAATTTGGCTTGCGATTGCTCTAAGAGAAGCAAATTTCATCTGATCCGGCTGAAATTTGCTACATGGTGTCAGTATATGGTCTCTAACAACTACGGAAAAATTGGTCCACATCGGTCCATAATTATATATAGCCCCCATATAAATCGATCCCCCGATTTGGCTTGCGCAGCCTCTAAGAGAAGCAAATTTCATCCGATCTGGCTGAAATTTGGTACATGGTGTTAGTATATGGTCTCTAATGACCATGCAAAAATTGGTCCATATCGGTCTATAATTATATATAGCCCCCATATAAACTGATCACCAGATTTGACCTCCGGAGCCTCTTGGAAGACCAAAACACATCTGATTCAGTTGAAATTTGGTACGTGGTGTTTATATATGGCCTCAAACACCCATGCAAAAATTGGTCTTAATCGGGCCATAATTATATATAGGCCCCATATAAACCGATCCCCAGATTTGACCTCCGGAGCCCCTTGGAAGAGCAAAATTCATCCGATTCGGTTGAAATTTGGTACGTGATGTTAGTATATGGTATCCAACAACCATGCAGGAATTGGTTCATATCAGTCCATAATTATATATAGCCCCCATATAAACCGATCCCCAGATTTGACCTCTGGTGCTTTTTGGAGAAGCAAAATTCATCCCATCTGGTTGAAATTTGGTACGTGGTGGTAGTATATGATATTTAACAACCATGCCAAAAGTGGTCCACATCAGTCCATAATCATGTATAGCCTCCATATAAACCGATCCAGAGATTTGGTTTTGGAGCCTCTTGGAGTGCTAGTATATAGTCGTTAACAACCATGCCTAACTAGGTCCATATCGGTCTATAGTTATATATGGCCCTCAGATAAATCGATCCCCAATCACACCAAAATTGGTCCATATCAAGATCATAATTCTATATAGCCCCCATATAAGCGACCCCCATATTTCAATTCTGGCTCTCTACGTACCGTGCAAAAGTCCATGTCGATTCGTAATTATTTGTAGACTTACCTATACATAACTTTTTTGTCTAATATATACTACGTATGGACTAACTCACAATTTAGAAAACAATGTTAAGAAGTTTTAATACACCACAACCCAAGTAATTCGATTGTGGGTGACAGTCTTTCGTAGAAGTTTCTACGCAATCCATGGTGGAGGGTACATAAGATTCGGCCTGGCCGAACTTACGGCCGCATATACTTGCTAAATCCAATTTTTTCTTTTAACATATGACATTTTCTTAAATAACAGAAAAAATGAATTATTTTTAAAAAAAATTCTTCAGTTTGACAAAAAGTATTAACTTATTTATAACATGTTGAATTAGAAAACTATTTTAGTTAAAACCTACATTTAAACCTACATTTTCTTCCACGGTGTGTTCACTTTTTTTGGGTGTATATTATTTTTTTATACCCTCCATCATAGGATGGGGGTATATTATCTTTGTCATTCCGTTTGTAACACATCGAAATATTGCTCTAAGACCCCATAAAGTATATATATTCTGGGTCGTGGTGAAATTCTGAGTCGATCTAAGCATGTACGTCCGTCCGTCCGTCCGTCCGTCTGTTGAAATCACGCTAACTTCCGAACGAAACAAGCTATCGACTTGAAACTTGGCACAAGTAGTTGTTATCGATGTAGGTCGGATGGTATTGAAAATGGGCCATATCGGTCCACTTTTACGTATAGCCCCCATATAAAGGGACCCTCAGATTTGGCTTGTGGAGCCTCTAACAGAAGCATATTTCATCCGATCCGGCTGAAATTTGGTATATGGTGTTGGTATATGGTCTCTAACAACCATGCAAAAATTAGTCCACATCGGTCCATAATTATATATAGCCCCCATATAAACCGATCCCCTGATTTGGCTTGCGGAGCCTAAAAGAGAAGCAAATTCCATCCGATCCGGCTGAAATTTGGTACATGATGTAGGTATATGGTCTCTAACAACCATGCAAAAATTGGTCCATATCGGTCCTTAATTATATATAGCCCCCATATAAACCGATCCCCAGATTTGGCTTGTGGAGCCTCTAAGAGAAGCATATTTCATCCGTTCCGGGTGAAATTTGGTAAATGGTGTTGGTATATGGTCTCTAACAATCATGCAAAAATTGGTCCACCTCGGTCCATAATTATATATAGCCCCCATATAAACCGATCCCCAGATTTGGTTTGCGGAGCCTCAAAGAGAAGAAAATTTCATCCGATCCGGCTGAAATTTGGTACATGATGTTGGTATATGGTCTCTAACAACCATGCAAAAATTGGTCCATATCGGTCCTTAATTATATATAGCCCCCATATAAACCGATCCCCAGATTTGGCTTGTGGAGCCTCTAAGAGAAGCATATTTCATCCGTTCCGGCTGAAATTTGGTACATGGTGTTGGTATATGGTCTCTAACAATCATACAAAAATTGGTCCACCTCGGTCTATAATTATATATAGCCCCCATATAAACCGATCCCCAGATTTGGCTTGCGGAGCCTCAAAGAGAAGCAAATTTCATCCGATTCGGCTGAAATTTGGTACATGATGTTTGTATATGGTCTCTAACAACCATGCAAAAATTGGTCCACATCGGTCCATAATTATATATAGACCCCATATAAACCGATCCCCAGATTTGGCTTGTGAAGCCTCAAAGAGGAGCAAATTGCATCCGATCCGGCAGAAATTTGGTACATGCTATTGGTATATGGTCTCTAACAATCGTGCAAAAATTGGTCCACATCGGTCCATAATTATATATAGCGCCCATATAAACCGATCCCCAGATTTGGGGTGGGGAGCCTCAAAGTGAAGCAAATTTCATCCGATCCGCCTGAAATTTGGTACATGATATTGGTATATGGTCTCTAACAACCATGCAAAAATTGGTCCACATCGGTTCATAATTATATATAGCCCCCATATAAACCGATCCCCAGATTTGGCTTGCGAAGTCTCCAAGAGAAGCAAATTTCATCCAATCCGGTTGTAATTTGGAACATGGTGTTAGTATATGATCTTTAACAACCGTGCCAGAATTGGTCCATATCGGTCCATAATTATATATAGCCCCCATATAAAACATTCTCCAGATTTGACCTCCGGAGCCTCTTGGAGGAGCAAAATTCATCCGATCCGGTTCAAATTATGAACGTGGTGTTAGTAAAGGGTGATTTGTTAAGAGCTTGATAACTTTTTTAAAAAAAAAAACGCATAAAATTTGCAAAATCTCATCGGTTCTTTATTTGAAACGTTAGATTGGTCCATGACATTTACTTTTTGAAGATAATTTCATTTAAATGTTGACCGCGGCTGCGTCTTAGGTGGTCCATTCGGAAAGTCCAATTTTGGGCAACTTTTTCGAGCATTTCGGCCGGAATAGCCCGAATTTCTTCGGAAATGTTGTCTTCCAAAGCTGGAATAGTTGCTGGCTTATTTCTGTAGACTTTAGACTTGACGTAGCCCCACAAAAAATAGTCTAAAGGCGTCAAATCGCATGATCTTGGTGGCCAACTTACCGGTCCATTTCTTGAGATGAATTGTTCTCCGAAGTTTTCCCTCAAAATGGCCATAGAATCGCGAGCTGTGTGGCATGTAGCGCCATTTTGTTGAAACCACATGTCAACCAAGTTCAGTTCTTCCATTTTTGGCAACAAAAAGTTTGTTAGCATCGAACGATAGCGATCGCCATTCACCGTAACGTTGCGTCCAACAGCATCTTTGAAAAAATACGGTCCAATGATTCCACCAGCGTACAAACCACACCAAACAGTGCATTTTTCGGGATGCATGGGCAGTTCTTGAACGGCTTCTGGTTGCTCTTCACTCCAAATGCGGCAATTTTGCTTATTTACGTAGCCATTCAACCAGAAATGAGCCTCATCGCTGAACAAAATTTGTCGATAAAAAAGCGGATTTTCTGCCAACTTTTCTAGGGCCCATTCACTGAAAATTCGACGTTGTGGCAGATCGTTCGTCTATTCATGATGAAATGTCAAAGCATACTGAGCATCTTTCTCTTTGACACCATGTCTGAAATCCCACGTGATCTGTCAAATACTAATGCATGAAAATCCTAACCTCAAAAGAATCACCCTTTATATGGTCGCTAACAACCATACCAAAATTAGTCCAATCACACAAAAATTGGTCCATATCGGTTCATAATCATGGTTGCCACTAGAGCCAAAAATAATCTACCAAAATTTTATTTCTATAGAAAATTTGTCAAAATTTTATTTCTAGAGAAAATTTTGTTAAAATTTTATTCGGTTCATAATAAAATTTTCATCGTTGTCAAAATTTTATTTCTATAGAAAATTTTGTCAAAATTTTATTTCTATAGAAAATTTTGTTCAAATTTTATTCGGTTCATAATCATGGTTGCCACTCGAGCCAAAAATAATCTACCAAAATTTTATTTCTATAGAAAATTTTGTCAAAAGTTTATTTCTAAAGAAAATTTTGTTAAAATTTTATTTCTGTAGAAATTTTTGTCAAAATTTTCTTTCTATAGAAAATTTTGTCAAAATTTTTATTTCTATAGAAAAATTTGTGAAAATTTTATTTCTATAGAAAATTTTGTTAAAATTTTATTTCTGTAGAAAATTTTGTCAAAATTTTATGTCTACTTTGTCAAACTGAATTATATACGTATTGGATCGATCTTTTTTGATTTAATATATACCACGTATGGACTTACATACAATTTAGAAGATGGTGTTAGGAGGTTTTAAGATACCTTTCCATCGACAAGCGTTACCGCAACTTAAGTAATTCGATTGTGGATGGCAGTGTTTAGATGAAGTTTCTACGCAATACATGATGGAGGGTAGATAAGCTTCGGCCTGGCCGAACTTACGGCCGTATATACTTGTTTTATTTTTGTTTGTTTGTAAGAATAGAGAGTTACAAAGAAAGCTTTGGATTACATTGCATTTAATTGTGATTTATTTTTTTACAATGATTAATTGTTGAAGTGTTTGTCTTGGTGGTATTTAGACAATTCAAAATAGTTGTGAAATGTTAACAAGCTATCATAGCAGATAGTAGATCAATTATATGATACTTCTAGTAAAGAGCTTTTCTTCTTGCTTCAAAAGCTTTATTTGTTTGGCTTCTAAAATATGAGAGTATACGATTTAATTATATCAGGCGGAGCCGACCATATGATACCCTAAATTAAAGCTTGCGATTTAGCACACAACCACAGAGAAGAAAAGCAAATACGAGCATCATTGACAACTATGTAGTACACCCAGAAAAAGTGAACCCACCATAAAAGAAAATGTAGGTTTATATTACAAAATGTTAACTAAAATATTCTAGTGATTGCAATATGATACAAGTAAGTTAATTTTTTTTTCAAATTGAAAAAAAAAAATTAATAAAAATAATTAATTTTTTTCTAATGTTTAATAAAATTTCACATTTTGGTAAAAAAAATTGAAGTTGAAAATTGTTAAAATATCTTTTAACAATTTTTGTATGAAGTTCTAGACAGAAACAATTTAAGTAAAATGTACTCAGTTGAGAAACTTATGAATTCAGTGGCAGAAAACTTCACCGATCGTCATCATATTTTGTACATAGTAAACTTTTTCATCACCCTTCAAGTCTGCAAAATTTCATCGAAATCGGTTCAGATTTAGATATAGTTTCCATATATACGTATCGCCCAATTTTCCCAAATTTGGCCATAAAAACCTTATTTATTAAGCGATCTTACTCAAACCTGGCTTACTCTAATCTTTTATGGTACAGACAATATGTGCTAAAAGATCATCGAAATCGGTTCAGATTTAGATATAGCTTCCATATACTCGTATATGTATCGACCGATTTGGCCAAATTCGGCCGTAAAACCCTTACTTTTCAACCGATCGTAACCAAGGTTGGCTAAATGTAATCTTCTATAGCACTAACTATATGTGCAAAATTTCATCGAAATCGGTTCAGATTTAGATATAGCTCCCATATATATGTATCGCCCGATTTTCCTAATTTGGCCATAAGTCCCTTATTTATAAACCAAGTTGGCCAAATTTAATTTTCTATAGCACTCACTATATGTGCACAAAATCAACGAAATCGGTTAAGATTTGGCTATAGCTCCCATATATCGCCCGATTTTCACAAATTGTGCCATAAAACCCTTATTTATAAACCGATCTTACTCAAAGTTGGCTTACACTAATTTCTACAGTACTGACTATATGTGCAATATAAATATATATATATATATATATATATATATATATATATATATATATATATATATATATATATATATATATATATATATATATATATATATATATATATATATATATATATATATATATATATATATATATATATATATATATATATATATATATACATATATATACATATATATATATATATATATATATATATATATATATATATATATATATATATATATATATATATATATATATATATATATATATATATATATATATATATATATATATATATATATATATATGTATATATATATATATATATATATATATATATATATATATATATATATATATATATATATATATATATATATAATATATATATATATATATATATATATATATATATATATATATATATATATATATATATATATATATATATATATATATATATATATATATATATATATATATATACTCAAAATAGTGGTAATAGGACATGGCTAAAAATGACTTAGACCACTTTAGACCGAACAAAGCTTTTTGCCCTTTTTTGATTGGAAAAACTGTAGTCATCACAGGCTACGTACAATATTAACCATAATTTTTGATAGAAGTGTCAAATAAACTCGACCTTTTGCAAAATTAAAAAAAAAATATATATATATATATATATATATATATATATATATATATATATTATATATATATATATATATATATATATATATATATATATATATATATATATATATAATTTTAATTTTGCAAAAGGTCGAGTTTATTTGACACTTCTATCAAAAATTATGGTTAATATTGTACGTAGCCTGTGATGACTACAGTTTTTCCAATCAAAAAAGGGCAAAAAGCTTTGTTCGGTCTAAAGTGGTCTAAGTCATTTTTAGCCATGTCCTATTACCACTATTTTGAGTTCGTACTAAAAAAATTGTTTTAGAGGACATCCCACTCCCCGATCAAATATTGAAAAGGGCTAGGCATTTTTTGTTTAGAGACAACCCTAAACTTCCACGCTATTTTAAAAAAAAAAAAATCGGGGAACTTTTCTTAAAGTTTCAAAATTCAAATTCAAACAAGTATATACGGCCGTAAGTTCGGCTAGGCCGAAGCTTATGTACCCTGAAGACTGTCATCCACAATCGAATTACTTGGGTTGCGGTAACACTTGCCGATGGCAAGGTATCTTAAAACTTACTAACACCGTAATATAAACAATATAGTCCATACGTAAAAAGGAGGTCCCTTGTCATTGAGCTTAACATGGAATCGGGCAGCACTCAGTGATAAGAGAGAAGTTCACCACTGTGGCATCACAATGGACTGAATAGTCTAAGTGAGCCTGATACATCGGGCTGCCACATAAACTAACCTAACCTAGTCCATACGTGGTATATATTAAACAAAAAAGGCCGATTAAATACTTATATAATTAAGTTTAAAGTTTCTATAGAAATACAATTTTGACAACATTTTCTATAGAAGTAAAATTTGGAACAAATTTTCTATTGAAATAAAATTTTGAAAAAATTTTCTATAGAAATAAAATTTTGACAACATTTTCTATAGAAATAACATTTTGACAAAATTTTCTATAAAAATAAAATTTTGGTAGATTATTTTTGGCTCGAGTGGCAACCATGATTATGAACCGATATGGATCAATTCTTGTGTGATTGTGGATCGGCTATATATAACTTTAGACCGATATGGACCAATTCTTGCGTGTTTGTTAGAGACCACATTCTAACACCAAGTTCCAAATTTTAACCGGATGGGATGAATTTTGCTCCTCCAATAGGCTCCGGAGGACAAATCTGGAGATCGATTTATATGGGGGTTATATATAATTATGGACCGATATGGACCAATTCTTGCATGGTTGTTAGAGACTACATACTAACACCACGTACCAAATTTCAAACGGATCGGATGAATTTTGCTCCTCTAAGAGTCTCCGGAGGTCAAATCTGGGGATCGGTTTATATGGGGGCTATATATAATTATGGACCGATATGGACCAATTTTTGCATGGTTGTTAGAGACCATATACTTACACCAAATCCATCCTATGGTGGAGGGTATAAAAATAAAGTAGCGGTTCCTGAAAATCGGAAATCTTTGGTCAAACTTTCAAAGGAGGAGATCCCCCTCCCCGTCCAAATATTAAGAAACAGGTACCCCATATAAAAGTCATAGCCTCCTCCACGTCCTCTGAAAATTGTAAGCAAATCCGAGAAGTTTTGTTATTGTCGGTTTCTTCTTCTAAAATTAAATTATTTTCACCGCACTTAAAAAAAGTCGCGTAAGGGGGAGGTCTCCCTCCCCGACTAAATATCGTAAACTATAGTAGCGGCTTTTTGTTTAGATGCCAACCTCAACCCTGAAAATTTCTAGCAAATCGAAGAACTTCCTCCTTGAAATTTTCAAGCAAATCGAATACCTTAGGTCCGATTTGCAAAATGCTTGGCAAGGGGAAGTGCCCCTCTGCGTCCAAATATTAAAAAATTTGGTAACTCATATTAACTTCATAATCTCCTTCTACGTTCTCTGTAAATTTCAAGTAAATCGGAGAAGTTAAATTTTTTCACTGTAAATGTGAGTACTATGGTCGTATTTTTCACCAAAAAGACAAAATTAAAAGTACAAAAATATATATGAAGCCGATTATATTTTTATAAAGTCTTGTGAATTAATGATTGGAAGAGATCTAAGGAATAGATTGTGAAACAGTTTATATTTATAATTTAATTAATTTAAAAAAGTAAAGTAAACAGATTTCCGCTACCATGACTCGAACCTCTGTTGTCTGCACCATGTCCAAAGAAAAACGAATGTCGTTCATGAAATCGTGAACATTCCGAATTTTTGTGAACGTTTAAGTTTCGTTTTTTTTTTATTAGTGTAATTTTCCCCGTTGTTCAGTTCATTTACTAACATACACATAAATTTATTAAAGTCAAGAAAATTTTCTAAAAACATGAACTAAAATGACTTTAGTACTAAAGGGTGATTCTTTTGAGGTTAGGATTTTCATGCATTAGTATTTGACAGATCACGTGGGATTTCAGACATGGTGTCAAAGAGAAAGATGCTCAGTATGCTTTGACATTTCATCATGAATAGACTTACTAACGAGCCACAACGTCGAATTTTCAGTGAATGGGCCCTAGAAAAGTTGGCAGAAAATCCGCTTTTTTATCGACAAATTTTGTTCAGCGATGAGGCTCATTTCTGGTTGAATGGCTACGTAAATAAGCAAAATTGCCGCATTTGGAGTGAAGAGCAACCAGAAGCCGTTCAAGAACTGCCCATGCATCCCGAAAAATGCACTGTTTGGTGTGGTTTGTACGCTGGTGGAATCATTGGACCGTATTTTTTCAAAGATGCTGTTGGACGCAACGTTACGGTGAATGGCGATCGCTATCGTTCGATGCTAACAAACTTTTTGTTGCCAAAAATGGAAGAACTGAACTTGGTTGACATGTGGTTTCAACAAGATGGCGCTACATGCCACACAGCTCGCGATTCTATGGCCATTTTGAGGGAAAACTTCGGAGAACAATTCATCTCAAGAAATGGACCGGTAAGTTGGCCACCAAGATCATGCGATTTGACGCCTTTAGACTATTTTTTGTGGGGCTACGTCAAGTCTAAAGTCTACAGAAATAAGCCAGCAACTATTCCAGCTTTGGAAGACAACATTTCCGAAGAAATTCGGGCTATTCCGGCCGAAATGCTCGAAAAAGTTGCCCAAAATTGGACTTTCCGAATGGACCACCTAAGACGCAGCCGCGGTCAACATTTAAATGAAATTATCTTCAAAAAGTAAATGTCATGGACCAATCTAACGTTTCAAATAAAGAACCGATGAGATTTTGCAAATTTTATGCGTTTTTTTTTTTTAAAAAGTTATCAAGCTCTTAACAAATCACCCTTTATATAGACTGAAAAAGCATGTCCTGTTCCAAAGATTTTATTCTTACGCTAACAGTGAATTGAAGTAAGGATAGTTTTGCGTACTTTTCTCTAGGAAAAGATTTTATTTCAAAGTCCTTTAAAAATGTGTTAAAGAGAGCAAAAAAATTCAAATTGAGACTCGTCTTCAACTAGAAATTATGCTATGTTTGAAGTAAAAAAGTCTCTAAAATAAACATTTGAAAAACATATCCTATTTATGAACGAATTTTTGGTCTGTAATCAAGATGCACGAAAAAACAAAAAAATTATAGAGAATTACATTTATTTGGAATAATTTTTCAGAATTATTAAAGCCATGTTGACCTTAGTCAAACGAAATTTTCTTTCATGTTAATATACATATTTTTAAATCGAATCACTTAACAATAAGGACAAGAGGTCTTCATTGAAAAGTTTATCGACTTTTGGGCAAGGAAAGAAGTTTTATAACAGAGAAATGCGTCTTCATTCTAAGCTAAATTCGCATTCATTTTCATTTAAAGAACATGAAATCTTTGGTTTCACCACAATATTTTTTTCTGTGTAGGGTTCACTTTTTTGTGAGTGTAGGTTAGGTTAGGTTACGGAGGATGAGACCAGCCCGTAGCAAAAAAACGGCTGGATCCCACTTAGACCATGTTGATCCATTGTGTTTCCTCATACACGCAAAGAAAAAAAAACGTTTGGAAAACGTGTACTGAAAACGTTTTTCTTTTGTTAGAGTTTTTTGAATTGCTTCGAAAATTTTACACTTTTATCACCAAAAAAAATTCGTTTGTTACAAAATTTTTATTTTTTCAATAAAAAAAGTTATTTTGGAACCAACAACACAGTCAATTTCATTTATATCAAAAACTGTTGTTTTCTGACTTTTGGTCTTTAATAAGACACATTTTACAGTTCAAAATTTAATATAGTACAATGTAATGTTGAACATTTTTTCGGAATCTTCCGAACATATCTGGAATATATGTAAAAAAAAAAACAAAAAAAAACTTTGGTCGTAGCATGGATCGAACCCACGACCCGTTTTTTAAAAATGTACTCCTTATAACTTTATTTCTGACCATAATAGTCTTATTTAGTCCCCGATCTAACTCTAATTTAGCACAAGGTATCCTTCTGTGGTATCAACCAAATCTGGATAATATCATCTTGATTTATTACCACACTAATTGAGCGATTTCCTCTTTTTATACCCTAACCCGCATAGTGGTCAAGGTATAATAAATTAGATCTGCCAAAAAATGTGCCTACCAGAAATATTGATTTTAGACCCCATAAAATATATACCGATCGACTCAGAATCACCTCCTGAGTCGATCTAGCGCTTGGTGCCCGTCCGTCCATCCATGTATTTGTTGTTCGCAGGAATCCGGTCGGAATTATTAACCGATTTTGATGAAATTTGGTATGTGGCGGTTTTTTGGTACAGAGACGAACGCTATTGAAATCGGATCAAATATATATGTGTCATGCCATTTCGATAAATGGGGTCAGAATGCATTTATTTAATAATGGACTCAATATTAGTGGCAAAATAACTCTGTAGGTTCAGACATTTCTGATCAGATTGTTATTAAATTTTCAAATATGGACAATTATCGCTATAGTCATCAACGCTCAAACAACGCATACAGTCAAGCAGTTATATTTATAGAGCATAGTTTTGAGTGCTCTCGAGCCAATGTAAAGAAATCTTATTTCACATTAACATACCTTTAGTTGACCACTTTCTAAAAATACAACTTTTGGAAACAGAAATAATTTAATTTTACATATATTCCCAAAATGTTCGCAAAATGTTTGTTCCAAAATGTTTGGAACAAAGATTATTTTTTTTTATTGTAAAAATAAAAATTTTGTAAAAATAAAAATTGGGTGTAAAAAATTGAAATTTTCGAAGAAATTCAAAAACCTCTAACTCTTCTGTTAGAGGTTCTGTTTTCGATACACGTTTTCCAAACGTTCAGTTTTCTTTGCGTGTAGATATGGGAAAAACACTATGTACCAAATTTAATCAAAATGGTTTAATACTTGCTACCGGAATCCTGCGAACAACAAATACACGGACTGACGGACGAACGAATACCAAGAGCTAAATGGATTCAAGAGGGGATTCCGAGTCATCCGGTACACATTTTGTTGTGGTCTAAAATTAATATTTCTGGTAGGCACATTTTTTGTAGATCAAAGTTATTATACCCTAACTTAAAAAAATAAATTTTATTAACGGCCATTTTCATGTAGCTCCGTTAGGCTTTAACTGCCAGTTAACAGAAAGTAAATTGCAAATATCTTCTCTCCGGTTAACTTTAACAGAAACATTTTCGTCAGTTAAGTTCCTAACTGGCCTATGGAATATAAAGGCAAGATGACAGCCTCGTCCATAATACGGTTTAAAAGTTGGTTAGTTAACGGAACACTAACGGAGCTTTATGAAAATGGGGGTAAATCAAATTAAAATTTTAATTGGGAAACATTTCAGTGTAAGCATTGATTTGCTATCGTTGCTTTATTTAATTGACACAAAAAATACTTCTTTTTGGCCAACGACCACCCACGAATTGCGGGGAAACTGCCATTGCATGTCTTAGAGAATAGCATAGGGTATAACATAGTCGGCAACGTCCAACTTTAAACGTTCCTTAGTTAGCTTTTAATTGGCTTCCTTGTTATCACTGTGGTATATGAAAATACAAAATGCTAAAAGAGCTTTTTATCACTGGATGCGCTAAGAACAACAGACCAGAGGCAAGAAAACCTATAAAAGTTAATACGATCCACAAAACCACCGCTTGCTAACCCATAAAGCTCTGCATACGTCGCAGTTTGACAATCAATCAACCTTGCTAGCCCACTCAGCCAGACATCACCTACCACCTTAACTGACCAAACAACAGTCCCCGTTTTGTGGTTTTTTACTACTACTACAGAAATGGACAGAAATGGAAGATGATGGGACTAGGTTTCAGGTTGAATGGATGGTTCGCGGGTTAGGTGGATGGTTGGACGGATGGAGCAACTGCAATAAGACACATACAGAAAAACAAGACGACCAAACACCACGCAAAGAATACAAAAGACATTGGGGGGCTTTGATGACTACGTCGCGTCGCACCACACACACGGTGCATTTGGAGTTCTTGTGGAAATTGTAGTTTAAGTCACGTAGGAGATCTGGATGCTGGCCAAAATGAGTTCACTATAAAAATGTTTTTTAGCCATTAGGGCAACATTAGTTTCAACAGACGCTTTCCTGAAGACACATTAGAGGAGAAATCCAATTTTTTGTCGACATGCAATTCTCTTTCGTTACTTTGGCCGTTATCGCCGTTATCGGCATTGTCAGCGCTGACTACGCTGCTCCTTATGGTCACCATGGTTATGACAACCACGGTTACGACAAACATAGCTATGGCCACCATGGTTATGGACACAATGCCGTCTACGCCCCCGAAAATGCCGAAGCTGCCGCTGCCGCCGTTACCGACATTGCTGCCGCCAAGGCTTCCGCTGCCAAAATCGATGAAGTTAACTTCCATGCCGTCCACAACTACGGTCATCAAATTGGTGTTCCTCTATTGGTCCGTCCTTATGGCCCATTGACCCCATTGTACTCTGCTTTGGCCCCCAAACGTTCTTTCGTTGGAACAATCGACTCAGGTTGGTAGCTAGTTACGATTTCATCTCTTGACCCATTTTCGCCCCCCTCCTCCTTTCCACACTGAGCGAATATTTATTGTGAAACTTATCTTTCTTATTTCCAGGCTTCTACAAAGACTCCTACGGCAAGGTTAAATTCCGTGATGAAACCGCCGTCGGTGCCATCGCCATCTAAGTTGCTCTTAAAGATGCTCTTAACAACCGCTCAGTATCCCTTAAATGCTAATGTACCTTAATTAAGACAACACAACGGAAAAAGAACCCCTTTTTTCATCTTAAATAAAAGTGCAATCTGCAGAGAGATGTCTTTCTAATGAAGCCCACTCAAAAAAAATTTGTTTTTTATTTCCCCCTAAAATACCTTGTGGGACAGGAATAGGAGTACCCAGGGCGATTGAAAATAGAGTGAGATATAGGAAGAGCTAAATTAACCCGGCCCAAAGCCAAATAACATTTACCATAGATTTGAGCCATCAGTTTCTATATCAGAAAAAAGTTTCCACTTTGAAAATCGGTAAAGAGAACTCGAAGGACCCCCAATTTGTTAGCCATCATCGGAACCCTCGTTGCCATTTGGGCACAAATACAGGATACTAAATTGAATTTCAGTTACGTTTGTGGGAATTGGGTTTTTCATAGCTTGATGTTAATATTGCGATGGCCATGGAGACGAGTTTATAGTAAATTCGTGTTCTGCACGTTCAATTTGGTTTTATGCAATAGCAAAAAAGTTGAGAAAAATTTGTTTGCATGGCCTGTCATGTGCATGTTTCTTTTAAGAGTTTGCTGGTTATTTCTTGAAAACACTAGTGTTGAGTGAGAGTCTGGAAACTACGATTTCCCTTGTACTGTTGCAGAATGTAAAGCATTTTTCAAATGCTGTATATCGAGTTATATCCACGGTTTCCACAATTGATAGAATTCTACCAAAAAAAACGGTAAATTGTTTAATGATTTGTAGAATTCTTTATGAATTGGTAGATTTTGCAAAATATTCCTCTCCAACTAAGAGGTATTTCAATTTTCTATATATAAATTTTGTCCCAATTTTCAATCGAATAAAATGTTGACCAAATTTATCTATAGAAATAAAATTTGGACAAAGTTTGGTCAAGACTTTCTATAGAAAAAATATATAAACGTAAAATTTTGGAAACAAATTTTCTATAAAAATAAAATTTGAACATAATTTTCTATAGAAATAAAATTTGGACAAACTTTTTTATAGAAATAAAGTTTTGACGAAATTATCTACAGAAATAAAATTTTGACAAAATTTTCTATAGAAATAAAATTTTGACAAAATTTTCTATAGAAATAAAATTTTGACAAAATTTTCTATAGAAATAAAATTTTGACAAAATTTTCTATAGAAATAAAATTTTGACAAAAATTTCTGTAGAAGTAAAAGATTGACAAAATTTTCTATAAAAATAAAATTTGAACATAATTTTCTATAGAAATAAAATTTTGACAAACTTTTTTATAGAAATAAAGTTAGGTTAGGTTAGGTTATGTGGCAGCCCGATGTATCAGGCTCACTTAGACTATTCAGTCCATTGTGATACCACAGTGGTGAACTTTTAAAGTTTTGACGAAATTATCTACAGAAATAAAATTTTGACAAAATTTTCTATAGAAATAAAATTTTGACAAAATTTTCTATAGAAATACAATTTTGACAAAATTTTCTATAGAAATAAATTTTTGAAAAAATTTTCTATAAAAATAAAATTTTAACATAATTTTCTATAGAAATTGTATTTCATGTTAGCCTGATACCGAAACAGGCAATTAACGTCCAAATGCATTATATCTAATTTTAGAATTATTAATCGGGCTTTATGGACAGACTTAGATTAAGGAACATGATTAATAGAGTCATTGAAAAGAAAACGCCAGATACAAATCTATACACGGCTGGACTGTACATTTTTCGATTCGGGCGAATGAATCCTTCCACAGCCTTTAGTATAGATCTGGCTGGGAGAGATAACTCACTTTTGGGCTCTTTATGCTAACTCCTTATGGAGAAAACATTTGGGAATTTTCCTCTTAAATACAAACATGTACAGTCCAGGCGTGTATAGATTTGCATCTGGCGTCGTCTTTTCAATGACTCTATTAATCATGTTCTTTAATCTAAATCTGTCCATAAAGCCCGATTAATAATTGTAAAATTAGATTCTATAGAAATAAAGTTTTGAGGAAAATTTCTACAAAAAAACAAGTAAGTAAAGTAAAAAGTCGGGCGGGCCGACTATATCATACCCTAAACCACCATTACAGAATTAGTAATCATAAGCATTTGTGGGGTAACATATAGGTCTGGGAGATACACCGCAGTTGCATATTTAAGAAAATTAAGGGGTACATATCTATGGGTGCTTTGTGTCAATCTGACTATAGCTCATTGTCAATGTTGCCAGGGAAAATGTTCGATTTACCCTACAAGGACAAAAAAAGTTCCCTACTTTCCCATACATTCCCAAACAATTTTTCCTACTATATTTTTCGTTAAATTTAAAAAAATTTACAAAACAAAAATGGTTCTAAGTACTTTATTATCTTAAAACATGAATATGCAACGTATATAACTTAGAATATAAATTTGTTGCCACACGGTTGCCACAGTTGGTAGAATTCTACCCAAATTAGTAATCTGTTTTGTTAAATCTCCATAAAAATAAAATTTTGGAAAGAGTTTCTATAAACAAATTTTTGTGAGAAATTTTTCTATAGAAATAAAATTTTGACAATAAATTCTATAGAAATAAAATTTTGAGAAAAAATTCCACAGAAATAAAATTTTGAAAAAATTTTTTATAGAAAAAAAAATTTGGAAAAAATTTATATAGAAATAAAATGTTGACAAAATTTTCTACAGGAATAAAGTTTATCACACATTGTTAAAGATCAAGCCTTGCCGTCTTCTAATTTCCTCTCCTAGAGCCACCAAAATGTAAAAATTATTACAAATTGTGTTGAGTGAAAATGTCCTACATTGTTGCCCTACGTCCCTACAAGGCGATAAATATTAGAAAAACCCTACAAATAGGGAATTTCCCCTACTTCTAGCAACACTGGCTGTGTTGATATTGCACCTACGGAGTTAGTATGTCACTAATATTGAGCCCATTATTAAAAAAGAGAAAATCGTTAAATTAGTGTGGGTAATAAACACAAATTTGTAAAAATCGAGCAATATTCTTATGTAAGAGCTACAAGTACGTATAAGTACGATCGGCTAGTACATCAAAATTTGAAATTTGAGTAACATTGGTTAATAAATAAGAGTACTATGGCCAAATTTGGGAAAATCGAGCGATACATATATATGGAAGCTATATCTAAATCTGAACCAATTTGCATAATATTTTGCGGGTTTGATTAATACCACAAAATGTTACCTTGTGCAAGATTTGAGTAAGAACAGTTAAGAAATGAGGCCTGTATGGTCAAACATAAGGTTATTAGGGGCGAATTTTTCAAAATCGGGTGATACATATATGGGAGCTATATCTACATCTGAACCGATTTCGATGAAATTTTGCACATATAATTAGTACTATAGTGGACTGGATCTAGCCAACTTTTAGTAAGATCGGTTAATAAATAAGGGTTCTATGGCCAAATTTGGGAAAATCGGGCTATACATATATATGGGAGCTATATCTAAATCTGAACCGATTTGGATGAAATTTTGCAGACTTGAAGGGCAATGGAAAAGATTACCTTTTGCCAAATTTGGTGACGATCCGTTTGAAAAAAAGCGCAACGTGACCCCATTTGTCGAAATCGGGCGATACATATATATGGAAGCTATATCTAAATCTGAACCAATTTGCATAATATTTAGCGGGTTTGATTAATACCACAAAATGTTACCTTGTGCAAGATTTGAGTAAGATCAGTTAAGAAATGAGGCCTGTATGGTCAAACATAAAGTTATTAGGGGCGAATTTTTCAAAATCGGGTGATACATATATGGGAGCTATATCTACATCTGAACCGATTTCTATGAAATTTTGCACATATAGTAAGTGCTATAGAAGACCACATTTAGCCAAATTTGGGTAAGATCGGTTGATAAATAAGAGTTTTATGGCCAAATTTAGAAAAATCGGGCGGTACATATATATGGGAGCTATAGCTAAATATGAACCGATTTCGATGATTTTTTGCACATATAGTTAGTGCTACAGAAGATTATATTTAGCCAACTTTGAGTAAGATCGGTTGATAAATAAAGGTTTTGTGGCCAAATTTGGGAAAATCGGGCGATACATATATATGAGAGCTATATCTAAATCTGAACCGATTTGGATGAAATTTTGCAGACTTGAAGGGTAATGGAAAGAATTTGGTGACGATCCGTTTGAAAAACCGTGCAACGTGACCCCATTTGTCGAAATCGGGCGATACATATATATCGGAGCTATATCTAAATTTGATCCGATTTCTTCCACATTCAATAGCGTTTGTCCTTGTGCCCAAAAACCTCCCTGTACCAAATTTCATCAAAATCGGATAATAATTGCGACCGGAATCCTGTGAACAACAAATACATGGACAGACGGACGGACGGACGGACGGACGGACTCCAAGCGCTAGAGCGACTCAGGAGGTGATTCTGAGTCGATCGGTATATATTTTATGGGGTCTAAAATCAATATTTCTGGTAGGCACATGTTTTGGCCGATCAAACTTATTATACCCTGAACACTATGTGGTTTAGGGTATAAAAATTTTGACAAAATTTTCTATAGAAATAAAATTTTGACAAAATTTTCTATATAAATAACATTTTGAAAAATTTTTCTATAGAAATAAAATTTGAATATAATTTTCTATAGAAATAACATTTGGACAAACTTTTCTATAGAAATATATAGAAATAAAGTATATATAAATAAAATTTTGAAAATTTTTTCTATAGAAATAAAATTTGTACAAACTCTTTTATAGAAATAAAGTGCTGACGAAATTTTCTATGGAAATAAAATTTTTACAAAAGTTTCTATAGAAATAAAATGTTCACAAAATTTTCTATAGAAATAAAATTTTGACAAAATTTTTTATAGAAATAAATTTTTGACACAATTTTCTATAGAAATAAAATTTTCTATAGGAATAAAATATTGACAAAATTTTCTGTAGAAATAAAATTTTGACAAAATTTTCGATAAAAATAAAATTTGAACATAATTTTCAATAGCAATAAAATTTGGACAAACTTTTTTTTAGATATAAAGTTTTGAGGAAAATTTCTACAGAAATAAAATTTTGACAAAATTTTTTATAGAAATAAAATTTTGGCAAAATTTTCTATATAAATAAAATTTTGAAAAAATTTTCTATAGAAATAAAATTTGGACAAAATTTTCTATAGCAATAAAATTTTGACAAAATTTTCTATAGGAATAAAATTTTGACAAAATTTTCTGTAGAAATAAAATTTTGACAAAATTTTCTATAGGAATAAAATTTTGACAAAATTTTCTGTAGAAATAAAATTTTGACAAAATTTTCTATAAAAATAAAATTTGAACATAATTTTCCATAGATATAAAATTTGGACAAACTTTTTTTAGAAATAAAGTTTTCAGGAAAATTTCTACAGAAATAAAAAATTGACAAAATTTTCTATAGAAATAAAATTTTGACAAAATTTTCTTTGGAAATAAAATTTTGTTTTTATGTATTTACCATCTGAGATGCGCATTTAGACTGATTGTCTGTACGAAGTACACATAGTGTACCATAGTACATGTAATGATATAATGGCTTATTTATTAGTTTTCGCCTATGATTACTGGTTAGTTTTATGGTGTATGGAAACGTGAAAATGTTGTCCAAAATGGTTGGGAAGACAGCTGTTTCGGATTTCCACATAATCATCAGTTCCCTTTATTGGACAATCTACTGGTCTCAATTGTTAGACTTTAGAAATAAAATGTTGACCTAATTATACCCACCACTAGTGTGGTGCAGGGTGCATTTGTATGTAACACCAAGAAGGAAAAGTCTGAGACCCATCGTTTAGTATACCGATCGTCTTAGAATTAAATTCTGACTCGATTTAGTGATGTCCGTCTGTCTGTTCATGTATTTTGGTGCGCAAAGCACAGGTCGCAGTTTAAGTCCGATCGTCCTAAAATGTGGCATAGGGTCGTTATATATATATATATATATATATATATATATATATATATATATCTATATCTATATATATATATATATATATATATATATATATATATATATATATATATATATATATATATATATATATATATATATATATATATATATATATATATATATATATATATATAGATATATATATATATATATATATATATATATATATATATATATATATATATATATATATATATATATAGATATATATATATTATTGAAGGCTGTAGCGTGATTACAACAGACAAACAGACAGACAGACAGATGGACAGACATGCTTATACCCAACTTGACCAAATACTATATCACAACCCACACTTTACCACATATCTTGGCGAGATCTAACCAATATTCTTGTAAAATCGCCACTGATGAGTTGCAAAAATTGTAAATATTACTAAAATTGTCCTATATCTCGAATACATATGTATCGCCTGATAAATCATAAAGGCTGTTTTGTACAATTGCATTAAAACTTCTCTCGCTTCATATATCCCATATTTTTATACCCAGCACCCTAGAATGGTGACGGGGTTATAATATGCTTGTCATTCAGTTTGTAACACATCGAAATATCGATTTCCGACTATATAAAGTATACATATTCTTGATCAGGGAGAAATTCTAAGACGATATAACCATGTCCGTCTGTCTCTCTGGCTGTCTGTCTGTCTGTTGTAATCACGCTACGGTCTTCAATCAATCGTGCTGAAATTTTGCACAAACTCGTCTTTTGTCTGCAGCCAGGTCAAGTTCGAAGATAGGCTATATCAGTCTGGGTTTTAATATAGTCCCCATATAAACCGACCTCCCGATTTGGGCTTATAAAAACCGTGGTTTTTATCCAATTTGCCTGAAATTGGAAATCTAGCAGTGTTTTAGGACCATAAAGAGGTGTGCCAAAAATGATGAGTATCGGTCCATGTTTTGGTATAGCCCCGATCTCCCGATTTTACTTCTTGGGCTTATAGAAACCGTAGTTTTTATCCAATATGCCTCAAATTGAAAATCTAGAGGTATTTTAGGACCATAAAAAAGTGTGCCGAAAATGGAGAGTATCGGTCCATGCTTTGATATAGCCTCGATATAGACAGAACTTCAGATTTTACTTCTTGGGCTTATAGAAACCGTAGTTTTTATCCAATTTGCATAAAATTTGAAATCTAAAGTTTTTTTAGGATCATAAAGAGGTGCACCTATAATTGGAAATCTAGAGGTATTGTAGGACCACAAATACATGTACCGAAAATAGTGTGTGTTGGTCCATGTTTTGGTATATCCCCCATATAGAGCGACCCCCAGATTTTACTTCTTGGGCTTATAGACATCGTAGTTGACATACAATTTGAAATCTAAAATTATTATTAGACCGATCTCCCGATTTGACTCCTTGAAACCGTAGTTTTTATCCGAATTGCCTGAAACTGTATATATGTATACAGTCAAATTTACCAAGCATTGGTAGAGTGTCAATTATACTCTCTGTGCAAAATTTCACGAAAACCGATAGTAAACTTTGGCCTCTGTTGCCATATGAGTCTAAATCTGACGAAAGATATATATGGAAGCTATGTCTAAATATGAACCGATTTGGCTTGCAAAATTCAAGTTTTTCGAGACTCATAAAATATTCCGATGTACGGAATTTGAAGAACATCGGTTGGTAAACACGTCAATTATGACAGATCGGGGATAAATAAATAAATAAATAAATATATATATATATATATATATATATATATATATATATTTATTTATTTATTTATCCCCGATCTGTCATAATTGAATTATATATATATATATATATATATATATATATATATATATATATATATATATATATATATTTATTTATTTATTTATCCCCGATCTGTCATAATTGAATTATATATATATATATATATATATATATATATATATATATATATATATATATATATATATATATATATATATATATATATATATATATATATATATATATATATATATTTATTTATTTATTTATCCCCGATCTGTCATAATTGACGTGTTTACCAACCGATGTTCTTCAAATTCCGTACATCGGAATATTTTATGAGTCTCGAAAAACTTGAATTTTGCAAGCCAAATCGGTTCATATTTAGACATAGCTTCCATATATATCTTTCGTCAGATTTAGACTCATATGGCAACAGAGGCCAAAGTTTACTATCGGTTTTCGTGAAATTTTGCACAGAGAGTATAATTGACACTCTACCAATGCTTGGTAAATTTGACTGTATACATATATACAGTTTCAGGCAATTCGGATAAAAACTACGGTTTCAAGGAGTCAAATCGGGAGATCGGTCTAATAATAATTTTAGATTTCAAATTGTATGTCAACTACGATGTCTATAAGCCCAAGAAGTAAAATCTGGGGGTCGCTCTATATGGGGGATATACCAAAACATGGACCAACACACACTATTTTCGGTACATGTATTTGTGGTCCTACAATACCTCTAGATTTCCAATTATAGGTGCACCTCTTTATGATCCTAAAAAAACTTTAGATTTCAAATTTTATGCAAATTGGATAAAAACTACGGTTTCTATAAGCCCAAGAAGTAAAATCTGAAGTTCTGTCTATATCGAGGCTATATCAAAGCATGGACCGATACTCTCCATTTTCGGCACACTTTTTTATGGTCCTAAAATACCTCTAGATTTTCAATTTGAGGCATATTGGATAAAAACTACGGTTTCTATAAGCCCAAGAAGTAAAATCGGGAGATCGGGGCTATACCAAAACATGGACCGATACTCATCATTTTTGGCACACCTCTTTATGGTCCTAAAACACTGCTAGATTTCCAATTTCAGGCAAATTGGATAAAAACCACGGTTTTTATAAGCCCAAATCGGGAGGTCGGTTTATATGGGGACTATATTAAAACCCAGACTGATATAGCCTATCTTCGAACTTGACCTGGCTGCAGACAAAAGACGAGTTTGTGCAAAATTTCAGCACGATTGATTGAAGACCGTAGCGTGATTACAACAGACAGACAGACAGCCAGAGAGACAGACGGACATGGTTATATCGTCTTAGAATTTCTCCCTGATCAAGAATATGTATACTTTATATAGTCGGAAATCGATATTTCGATGTGTTACAAACTGAATGACAAGCATATTATAACCCCGTCACCATTCTAGGGTGCTGGGTATAAAAATATGGGATATATGAAGCGAGAGAAGTTTTAATGCAATTGTACAAAAGAGCCTTTATGATTTATCAGGCGATACATATGTATTCGAGATATAGGACAATTTTAGTAATATTTACAATTTTTGCAACTCATCAGTGGCGATTTTACAAGAATATTGGTTAGATCTCGCCAAGATATGTGGTAAAGTGTGGGTTGTGATATAGTATTTGGTCAAGTTGGGTATAAGCATGTCTGTCCATCTGTCTGTCTGTCTGTTTGTCTGTTGTAATCACGCTACAGCCTTCAATAATGGCGCTATCGTCCCGAAATTTGGCACAGATTCGTTTTTTGTTTGCAGGCAGGTCAAGTTCGAAGATGGGCTATATCGGTCCAAGTTTTGATATAGTCCCCATATAAACCGACCTCCCTATTTGGGGTCTTGGGCCTATAAAAACCGTAGTTTTTATCAGATTTGCCTGAAATTGGAAATCTAGAGGTATTTTGGAACCATAAAGAGGTGTGTCGAAAATGGTCCGTATCGGTCCATGTTTTTGTATAGCCCCCATATAGACCGATCTCCGATTTTGCTTCTTACGCGTCTAGAAACAGTATTTTCTACCCGATTTGTCTGAAATTGAAAATCTAGAGGTATTTTGCGACCATAAAGAGGTGTGTCGAAAATGGTCCGTATCGGTCCATGTTTTGATATAGCCCCCATATAAACCAACATCCCGATTTGGAGTCTTGGGCCTATAAAAACCGTAGTTTTTATCCAATTTCCCTGAAATTGAAAATATAGAGGTATTTGAGGACCATCAAAAGGTATGCCGAAAATGGTGCCCCTCCGTTCATGTTTTGGTATAGCCCCCATATAGATCGATCTCCCGATTTTGCTTCTAGGTCTTCTAGAAACTATATTTACCATCCGATTTCCTAAAATTGGAAATCTAGAGGTATTTGAGGACCATCAAAAGGTGTGCCAAAATGGTGCCCATCGGTCCATGCTTTGGTATAGCCCCCATATAGACCGATCTCCCGATTTTGCTTCTTGGGCTTCTAGAAACTATATTTACCATCCGATTTGCCTGAAATTCTTGAGCTTCTATAAACTTTATTTATTACCCGATTTGCCTGAAATTCGAAATCGAGATGTATTTTTAGACCACTAATAAGTGTGCCGAAATTGAGGTATATCGAGATCCATTTTTTGGTATAACCCCCATATAGACGGATCTCTCGATTTTTACTTCTTGGGCGTCTAGAGACTATATTTTTTAGCCGATTTGTTTGAAATTGAAAATCTGGAGGTATTTTAAGATCAAAAATATGTGAGTAGCCAATGATACCTATCGGTCCATGTTTTGGTATAGCCCCAATATAAATGGATCTCCCGGCTTTATTTCTTGGGCTTCTAGAATCCGTAGTTTTTATACGATTTGCTGGAAATTAATAATCTATAATGAAATTTTAGACAAACGGATTTTCCTTTTCTTATAAAGTATTTTCGTTTATTCAACGGTTGTCTCTAAAATTTGTGTCAAAAAACTTTGCTTGTCTTAAATTACGTTTCTCAAAAAAGAAAACACTTCTATCATGGTCATAAAAATTGCTTGAAACTGAAAGTATTTCCAGATTTAACTCATCGTATTTGTTTAAATATTGGCGGAAAAAATCTATAGATTTTATGATTTCAAATCAAGGCGTAATTTCATCATATACACGATATGTTTATAATTCTCTAAAACTCAAACAAAATTGGTTCTCATAAATCCAGAATCTGATCTGGTCTTCATAGGTAAAATTTTTAAAGTTTGTCTTCGGGAACTGACTTGCTTGGGAGAAGATTTGTCATCAAACCCCCTACAATTTCTATATATTATCAAGTAACCCACTACGACGAAGAGTTTTCAAAGTAAACTATTATATTTGATTCATGGTGGTGGGTATTGTTTTTACTAACATTGTGTTTCGTCCCAGGGCGTTAGCCTATTTAAATTTTTGTAGAAGTACAAAAAATTGTCTCCATTAAAAGTATTTGTATCTGGAAATGCAAACCTTTATATAGCTCCCAGCAAATTTGAAGTACTTGAGATGGTAACACTAATGTTTTTCTACATAGTGGTGAATGATATAATATAGTCGGCCCGACTTTACACTTTACTTACTTGTTTTTTATAGAAAACAAGTAAGGAAAGTCTAAAGTCGGGCGGGGCCGACTATATTATACCCTGCACCACTTTGTAGATCTAAATTTTCGATACCATATCACATCCGTTAAATGTGTTGAGGGCTATATATAAAGGTTTGTCCCAAATACATATATTTAAATATCACTCGATCTGGACAGAATTTGATAGACTTCTAAAAATCTATAGACTCAAAATTTAAGTCGGCTAATGCACTAGGGCGGAACACAATGTTAGTACAAAACAAGTAAGTAAAGTAGAAAGTCGGGCGGGGCCGACTATATCATACCCTAAACCACCATTACAGAATTAGTAACCATAAGCATTTGTGGGGTAACATATAGGTCAGGGAGATAAACCGCAGTTGCATATTTAAGACAATTAAGGGGTACATGTCTATGGGTGCTTTGTGTCAATCAGACTATATCTCATAGTCAATGTTGCCAGGGAAAATATTCGGTTTACCCTACAAGGACAAAAAAACTTCCCTACTTTCCTATACATTCCCAAACAATTTTCCCTACTATATTTTTCGTTAAATTTAAAAAATTTTACAAAACAAAAATGGTTCTAAGTAATTTATTATCTTAAAACATGAATATGCAACGTATATAACTTAGAATATAAATTTGTTGCCACACGGTTGCCACAGTTGGTAGAATTCTACCAAAATTAGTAATCTTTTTTGTTAAATCTTTATAAAAATAAAATTTTGGAAAAAGTTTCTATAAACAAATTTTTGTGAGAAATTTTTCTATAGAAATAAAATTTTGACAATAAATTCTATAGAAATAAAATTTTGAGACAAAATTCCACAGAAATAAAATTTTGAGAAAATTTTTCATAGAAATAATGTTTTGAAAAAAATTTCTATAGATATACAATTCTGACAAATTTTCTATATAAAATGTTGACAAAATTTTCTACAGGAATAAAGTTTACCACACATTGTTAAAGATCAAGCCTTGCCGGCTTCTAATTTCCTCCTCTAGAGCCACCAAAATGTAAAAATTATTAAAAAATTGTGTTGAGTGAAAATGTCCTACATTGTAGACCTACGTCCCTACAAGACGCTAAATATTAGAAAAACCCTACATATAGGGAATTTCCCCTACTTCTAGCAACACTGGCTGTGTTGATATTGCACCTACGGAGTTAGTATGCCACTAATATTGAGCCCATTATTAAAAAAGAGAAAATCGTTAAATTAGTGTGGGTAATAAATACAAATTTGTAAAAATCGAGCAATATTCTTATGTAAGAGCTACAAGTACGTATAAGTACGATCGGCTAGTACATCAAAATTTGAAATTTGAGTAACATTGGTTAATAAATAAGAGTACTATGGCCAAATTTGGGAAAATCGAGCGATACATATATATGGAAGCTATATCTAAATCTGAACCAATTTGCATAATATTTTGCGGGTTTGATTAATACCACAAAATGTTACCTTGTGCAAGATTTGAGTAAGATCAGTTAAGAAATGAGGCCTGTATGGTCAAACATAAGGTTATTAGGGGCGAATTTTTCAAAATCGGGTGATACATATATGGGAGCTATATCTACATCTAAACCTATTTCGATGAAATTTTGCACATATAATTAGTACTATAGTGGACTGGATCTAGCCAACTTTTAGTAAGATCGGTTAATATATAAGGGTTCTATGGCCAAATTTGGGAAAATCGGGCTATACATATATATGGGAGCTATATCTAAATCTGAACCGATTTCGATTATTTTTTGCACATATAGTTAGTGCTATAGAAGACTACATTTAGCCAAATTTGAGTAAGATCAATTGATAAATAAGGGTTTTATGGCAAAATTTAGAAAAATCGGGCGGTACATATATATGGGAGCTATAGCTAAATCTGATAAATAAGGGGTTTATGGCTAAATTTAGAAAAATCGGGCGATACATATATGAGAGCTATATCTAAATCTGAACCGATTTGGATGAAATTTTGCAGACTTGACGGACGATGGAAAAGATTACCTTTTGCCAAATTTGGTGACGATCCGTTTGAAAAAAAGCGCAACGTGACCCCATTTGTCGAAATCGGGCGATACATATATATGGGAGCTATATCTAAATTTGATCCGATTTCTTCCAAATTCAATAGTGTTCGTCCTTGTGCCCAAACAACTCCCTGTACCAAATTTTATCAAAATCGGTTAATAATTGCGAGCGGAATCCTGTGAACAACAAATACATGGACAGACGGACGGACACCAAGCGCTAGATCGACTCAGGAGGTGATTCTGAGTCGATCGGTATATATTTTATGGGGTCTAAAATCAATATTTCTGGTAGGCACATTTTTTTGGCCGATCAAACTTATTATACCCTGACCACTATGTGGTTTAGTGTATAAATATGAGAAACATTTAAATCTGAAGCAATTTTAAGGAAACTTCGCAAAAGTTTATTTATGATTTATCGCTCAATATGTATGTATTAGAAGTTTAGGAAAATTAGAGTCATTTTTACAACTTTTGGACTAAGCAGTGGCGATTTTACAAGGAAAATGTTGGTATTTTGACCCTTTTTGTTGAAATCAGAAAAACATATATATGGGAGCTATATCTAAATCTGAACCGATTTCAACCAAATTTGGCACGCATAGCTACAATGGTAATTCTACACCCTGTGAAAAATTTCAACTAAATCGGAGTTAAAAATTGGCCTCTGTGGTCATATGAGTGTAAATCGGGCGAAAGCTATATATGGGAGATATATCCAAATCTGAACCGATTTCAACCAAATTTGGCACGCATAGTTACAATGCTAATTCTACACCCTGTGCAAAATTTCAACTAAATCGGAGTTAAAAATTGGCCTCTGTGGTCATATGAGTGTAAATCGGGCGAAAACTATATATGGGAGATATATCTAAATCTGAACCGATTTCAACCAAATTTGGCACGCATAGCTACAATGCCAATTCTACTCCCTGTGCAAAATTTCAACTAAATCGGAGCAAAAACTTGGCCTCTGTGGTCATATGAGTGTAAATCGGGCGAAAGCTATATATGGGAGATATATCCAAATCTGAACCGATTTCAACCAAATTTGGCACGCATAGTTACAATGCTAATTCTACACCCTGTGCAAAATTTCAACTAAATCGGAGCTAAAAATTGGCCTCTGTGGGCAAATGAGTGCAAATCGGGCGAAAGCTATATATGGGAGCTATATCTAAATCTGAACCGATTTGGCAGATATTTTGCAAGTTTTTCGAGACACATAAAATATTCGGATGTACGGAATTTGAGGAAGATCGGTTGATATACACGCCAATTATGACCACATCGGTGAAAAATATATATGGCAGCTATATCTAAATCTGAACCGATTTTTTCCAAAATCAATAGGGATCGTCTTTGAGCCGAAACAGGACCCTATACCAAATTTTAGGACAATCGGACTAAAACTGCGAGCTGTACTTTGCACACAAGAATACATCAACAGACAGACAGACAGACGGACATCGCTAAATCGTCTCAGAATTTAATTCTAAGCCGATCCGTATACTAAAAGGTTGGTCTATGATTACTCCTTCGTGGCGTTACATACAAATGCACAAACTTATTATACCCTGTACCACAGTAGCGGTGAAGGGTATAAAATTTAAAGGGGTACATGTAGGGTTTTCTTTTTCCCGGAATTTTTCCATTCCCGGGAAAGCGGGAATTTTTTTCGAATTTCCCTGGATCCCGGTCAAAGGGAAACCTTTTCCCGGAAACACGTTTATAGGTGCTTCGGGCGGGGCCGACTATATCATACCCTAAACCAGGGATCCGGAGCGGAGCGGAGCGGAGCGGAGCAAGCCCTTTTTTTGCCGGAGCGGGAGCGGAGCGGGAGCGACATTTCTAAAATCCGGAGCGGAGCGGTTTCCAAATGAAAAACCGCTCCGCTCCGAATAAAATATTACTTGAATGAAATGTGTAACTTACACTGTGTAGGTAATTTCAAATTTAGCTAGTACTTAGCGTAGTGTGAGTAAACGTTTAAAATGTACGATATGTATTTTTGTACGTACGTACATTGGGGAAAACACAACGTGTTTTTTAGTAATTGTTTTCAAAAACGGCAAATGTCAAAATATATATCTAGTATGTGTTGTAAAAGTAACAACAGTACTTTCGATCAATTTCATCCCGTATTACTACTAAGATGTTTGTAATGAACGTCAAATAAATGTAATTAAACGATCTTATTTATATTTAATTTTTTAGTTTTCTACACTGAAAAAAATATTGTCGTGAAGTCAAAGATTCCATGCCCTTAGAATAAGAATGCAAATTTTGCTTAACATGGAAGACGCATTTCTCTAAAATAAAGTTTTTTATACCCATCACCATAGAATGGTGACGGGGTATAATAAGTTTGTCATTCCGTTTGTAACACATCGAAATATCGATTTCCGACTATATAAAGTATATATATTCTTGATCAGGGAGAAATTCTAAGACGATATAACGATGTCCGTCTGTCTGTCTGCCTGTTGTAATCACGCTACAGTCTTCAATAATGAAGCAATCGTGCTGAAATTTTGCACAACCTCGTCTTTTGTCTGCAGGCAGGTCAAGTTCGAAGATGGGCTATATCGGTCCAGGTTTTGATATAGTCCCCATATAAACCGACCTCCCGATTTGGGGTCGTGGGCTTATAGAAATCGTAGTTTTTATCCAATTTACCTGAAATTTGAAATTTAGAGGTATTTTATGACCATAAAGAGGTGTGCCAAAAATGGTGAGTATCGGTCCATGTTTTGGTATAGCCCCCATATAGACCGATCGCCCGATTTTACTTCTTGGGCTTATAGAAACCGCAGTTTTTATTCAATTTACCTGAAATTGGAAATCTAGAGGTATTGTAGGACCACAAATACGTGTGCCAAAAATTGTAAGTATCGGTCCATATTTTGGTATAGCCCCCATATAGACCGATCTCCCGATTTTACTTCTTGGGCTTATAGAAACCGCAGTTTTTATTCAATTTACCTGAAATTGGAAATCTAGAGGTATTGTAGGACCACAAATACGTGTGCCAAAAATTGTGAGTATCGGTCCATGCTTTGGTATGGTCCCCATATAAAACGACCTCCCGATTTGGGGTCTTGGGCTTATAGAAAGCGTATTTTTTATCCAATTTGTCTGAAATTGGAAATCTAGGGGTATTTTCGGACCATAAAGAGGTGTGCTGAAAATGGTGAGTATCGGTCCATATTTTGGTATAGCCCCCATATAGAACGATCTCCCGATTTAACTCCTTGGGTTTCTAGAAACCGTAATTTTTATCTGATTTGCCTGAAATTGTAAATATTCTGGTATTTTAGGCTCGGTCCATTTGGTAATGCCTCCATATAGACCGACTTCACTTGAATTGCTTGAAACTCAATGTAAAATTTCCAGATTTTACTTCTACATATTAAAGATTTCAAATCAAGACGTTATTTTATAATTTTCTTCCACACTTACAAGAGATGTTAATGATTCCTCTAAAACTCAAACAAAAATGGTTCCTATAAATCCAGAATCTGATATAGTCCTCATAGGTGAAATCTTTAAATTTATCTTCGGGAAGTGTCCTCAAGTCCTCAAGCCCTCCTAAAATTTCAAAGGAAACCCTAATATTTGGTTCATGGTGGTGGGTATTTAAGGTTCGGCCCGGCCGAATTTAGTGCTGTATATACTTGTATTCTTGTCCAAAAGGCAATAAACTTTTGAATGAAGTTGTAATGTCCTTATAATTAGGTGATTTTACTTAAAAATGTGTATCATAACATGAAAGATAAAATTTTTGAGGTAAGGTCAACGTGACTTTAATAATTAAGAAAAATTCTTTAAAATTAATAAAATTGTCTTTAAATTTGTTTCCTTTTTGCATCTTGCCTACAAAGCAAAAAATCGTTAAAAAATAAGACATGTTTTTCAACACTTTATTTTAAAGACGCTTTTTACTTGAAACATAGCATAATTTCTACTGGAAGTCGAGTCTTAATATGGAAAAAAAATAACTCGTTAACTCGTTTTTAAAGGATTTTGATAACAACTGACGAAAAAATCTAAAAAAATGAAAAATTAACATATGCTTCCTAGAATGCTTCCTTTAATGAAGTCAAAATGGATTTAATATTTCTGAAAAAATCTTCAAAATTAATAAAATATTTCAACACATTGTTTTAAAGTCATTGTACCCTAAACCACATAGTGGTTAGGGTATAACAAGTTTGATCTGCCAACAAATGTGCCTACAAGAAATATTGATTTTAGTCCCCATAAAATATATACCGATCGACTCAGAATAACCCCCTGAGTCGATCTAGCGCTTGGCGTCCGTCCGTCCATCCGTCCGTCTGTCCATGTATTTGTTGTTCACAGGATTTCGGTCGCAATTATTAACCGATTTTGATGAAATTTGGTACAGGGAGTTTTTTTGGGCACAAGGACGAACGTTATTGAATTTGGAAGAAATCGGATCAAATTTAGATATAGCTCCCATATATATGTATTGCCCGATTTCGACAAATGGGGTCACGTTGCACTTTTTTTACTAACCGATCGTCGTCAAATTTAGCACAAAATAATCTCCTGTATCACCCTTTAAGTCTGAAAATTTCATCGAAATCGGTTCAGATTTAGATATAGGTCCCATATATATGTATCGCCCGATTTTGTCAAATTAGGTCATAAAACCCTTATTTATCAACCCATCTTACTCAAAGTTGGCGAAATGTAATCTTCTATAGCACTAACTGTATGTGCAAAAAATCATCGAAATCGGTTCAGATTTAGCTATAGCTCCCATATATGTACCGCCCGATTTTTCTAAATAAAATAAAACTCAATTGAACAAATAATACAATGTTTGTACTATAATTTTCTCGAAGAGGAGCGGAGCGGAGCGTGGAGCGGAGCGATTTTTTTTTTCTCGGAGCGGAGCGGTTTTTTTTTCTCCGGAGCGGGAGCGGAGCGGAGCGAAAAAAATGGACCGCTCCGGATCCCTGCCCTAAACCACCCTTACTGAATTAGTAATCATAAACATTTGTGTGGTAACATTGATATAGGTATGGGAGATAAACCGCAGTTGCATATTTAAGAAAATTAAGGGGTACATGTTTATGGGTGCTTTGTCTCAATCTGACTATAGCTCATAGTCAATGTTGCCAGGGAAAATGTTCGGTTTATCCTACAAGGACAAAAAAAGTTCCCTACTTCCCCATACAATTTTCCCTACAATATTTTTCGTTAACTTTAAAAAATTTTACAAACAAAAATGGTTCTAAGTACTTTATTATCTTAAAACATGAATATGCAACGTATATAACTTAGAATATAAATTTGTATTACCACCACGGTTGCCACAGTTGGTAGAATTCTACCCAAAATAGTAATTTTTTTTGTTAAATCTCTATACAAATAAAATTTTGACAATAAATTCTATAGAAATATTTTTTTTTTTGGCACGAGTGGTAACTGTTGTTACCACACATTGTTAAAGATCAAACCTTGCCGGCTTCTAATTTCCTCCTCTGAGCCACCAAAATGTAAAAATTATTACAAATTGTGTTGAGGGAAAATGTCCCTACATTGTGGCCCTACGTCCCTACAAGACGCTAAATATTAGAAAACCCCTACATATAGGGAATTCTATTCTACAACGTAATTATTCGTTAATACTACGAATTGTATTCCATAAAGGGTTTCGTAAATATAACGTAAAATTACGTTGTTATAACGAAATGCTACGTTGGCTGACTTTTAATGAAGAATTTCGTTAATACAACGTAGAAATTCATCGTATTAACGAAACTTTTTCTACCAGTGTACTATGGCCAAATTTGGGAAAATAGAGCGATGCATATATATGGAAGCTATATCTAAATCTGAACCAATTTACATAATATTTTTCGGGTTTGATTAATACCACAGACGGTTACCTTGTGCAAAATTTGAGTACGATTAGGTAATAAATGAGGCCTCTATGGTAAAAATATTAGAAAACCCCTACATATAGGGAATTCTATTCTACTTCTAGCAACAGTGGTTGTGTTGATATTACACCTACGGAGTTAGTATGCCACTAATATTGAGCCCATTATTAAAAAAGAGAAAATCGCTCAATTAGTGTGGGTAATAAATCCAAATTTGTAAAAATTGAGCAATATTCTTATGTAGGAGCTCCAATTACGTATAAATACGATCGGCTAGTACATCAAAATTTGAAATTTGAGTACATTGGTTAATAAATAAGAGTACACTGGTAGAAAAATGTTTCGTACTATTAACGAACAGGCTTCGTTGATTATTTTTCGTTAATATTACGAAATTTTTCGTTATAAGAACGAAAGTGATCGTTAATACAACGAAATCAATCGTTAAAAGACAATTTTGTGTTTTGGTTTTTCATTATATTAGTGAAACACGTTTCGTTAATATTACGAATATTAAATTTGTAATTTTTTTCAAGAATTAGAATAAAAAATATTTCCAAGATGAAATTATTATAATCATTTGCACATAGAGAGTAACTTTTGGAAACTTTTAGCCCTTAAAACAGCCGTTTTATATACTTCAAAACTGGAATTGAAAATTTCACTTATAAAACGAAAGCGATTGTTAATATAATGATATGGATCGTTAATAAATAAATTTTAAATTGTTATATTTCGTCATATTAATGAAATATGTTCGTTAATAATACGAATGGGAGTTTGAGTATTTCTGCCTCTCCCTACTCTCTCTCTAAAACGGCTCTCCATACTCTCTCTAATACGTCTGTAGCGTCTATGTAATTTGTACATACACATCTAAGCATGGCGTGTGCGTTTTGAAAAACAAACGGTAAAAAGTTCAACAGAAAACTTGTCTGATGGGCAAACCTTAACAACATTTACGTTCTTTTCGCTGAAGAGTGCACAGGCTCATTACAGTTTCGTTGTGAATAATAAACATAGATGGTGGGTGAGTTAAATTGGTGTTTTTTGTATATTGGCAAGAAATTTAGTGTACATTTTTAATCTTTAGTGAAAATGCCACGGGGAAGTGAACTTTCAGATGAAGAAGGCGGAACAATTACCGTAATGAACCTTGGTTGCAAAAATAAATTGAATAAATGGGCACGGCGATACGATTATCATTTTTTGATCTTAGAAATTAAAGGCTTTTTTTCTTAAGTGAAAGTCACACTATATGATTATTAAATTACTTAATTTATCAATAAATATTATTTTCTACTGTACGAGTATATAAATCCTATATCAAAGATCTTATCAAAAAATAATACACTACCAATGACTACACTCAAATGCAATAATTGGTTGGATTTCATTAATATAACGTTTGTGTTCATTTATACAACGTTCGCCTTTCATTCATACAATGAAAAAACTGGGTTCATACAATGAATGATTTTCATTCATACAACGTATAAGCTGCATCCATACAATGAATAAATTTCATTCAATAATATTCGTTAATACAACGAAAAGGCTACGTAATAACAACGTAATTATTCGTTAATACTACGAAATGTATTCCATAAAGGGTTTCGTAAATATAACGTAAAATTACGTTGTTATAACGAAATGCTACGTTGGCTGACTTTTAATGAAGAATTTCGTTAATACAACGTAGAAATTCATCGTATTAACGAAACTTTTTCTACCAGTGTACTATGGCCAAATTTGGGAAAATAGAGCGATGAATATATATATAAGATATATCTAAATCTGAACCAATTTACATAATATTTTTCGGGTTTGATTAATACCACAGACGGTTACCTTGTGCAAAATTTGAGTACGATTAGGTAATAAATGAGGCCTCTATGGTAAAAAATAAGGTTATTATGGCCAAATTTGGGAAAATCGGGCTATACATATATATGGGAGCTATATCTAAATCTGAACCGATTTCGATGTTTTTTTTGCACATATAGTAAGTGCGATAGAAGATTACACTTAGCCAACTTTGAGTAAGATCGGTTGATAAATAAGGGTTTTATGGCCAAATTTAGAAAAAATCGGGCGGTACATATATATGGGAGCTATAGCTAAATCTGAACCGATTTCGATGATTTTTTGCACATATAGTAAGTGCTATAGAAGATTACATTTAGCCAACTTTGATTAAGATCGGTTGATAAATAAGGGTTTTATGACCAAATTTAGAAAAATCGGGCGGTACATATATATGGGAGCTATAGCTAAATCTGAACCGATTTCGATGATTTTTTGCACATATAGTAAGTGCTATAGAAGATTACATTCAGCCAACTTTGATTAAGATCGGTTGATAAATAAGGGTTTTATGGACAAATTTAGAAAAATCGGGCGATACATATATATGAGAGCTATATCTAAATCTGAACCGATTTGGATGAAATTTTGCAGACTTGAAGGGCGGTGAAAAAGATTACCTTCTGCCAAATTTGGTGACGATCCGTTTGAAAAAAAGCGCAACGTGACCCCATTTGTCGAAATCGTGCGATACATATATATGGGAGCTATATCTAAATTTGATCCGATTTCTTCCAAATTCAATAGCGTTCGTCCTTGTGCCCAAAAAAACTTCCTGTACCAAATTTCATCAAAATTAGTTAATAATTGCGACCGGAATCCTGTGAACAACAAATACATGGACAGACGGACGGACGGACACCAAGCGCTAGATTGACTCAGGAGGTGATTCTGAGTCGATCGGTATATATTTTATGGGGTCTTAAATCAATATTTCTGGTAGGCACATTTTTTGGCCGATCAAACTTATTATACCCTGACCACTATGTGGTTTAGGGTATAAAAATTGGTGTCGGTCGAAGCAGGGATCGAACCCAGGACCCTTGGCATGCAAGGCGGCAAATGGCAAATGTATGTTTAATAATGTTATGTTGTTAAACAATGTTATGTTTGCATCGGCTCGTGGGCGCCGCAAGCTATGCTATATAAATATAACTTATAACGATAATTATCTCTTGATAACCATAACAGCTACGTAGCCCAGTGGATAGTGTGCTGGCTTACAAACAGTGTGGTCCGCTGTTCGAATCCCCGTCCGACAAAAGGTAAAATTTAAAAAAATGTTTGTATTACAGAAAAAGGTGCTAAGAACTAAAAAAACTCGTGGAAGTGAGAAAAATGTGAGGGAATATACAATTATGCAGAAAAAGTTTTTTGAGCACAATCTTCTTTGGGAGAAAATTCTTCTAAGCGTATAATATTTTTGGGTTCAAAATGTTTCCAAACATATTATATGTTCACGTAATAACATATAGTTTTTTTTGGAAGACAACATTATTGAATTTGGATGGAAAAATACATAATGTTTGGAACTTAGACTACCCAAACATATTATATTGTTTAGACCAATATGCTTTCAAACATATTATATATTGGAAGAAATCAAATATATAAATGTTTGGGCAATACCCAAAAATTTATATGCATGAAGCAAAATGTGTTTGGGTGTATATGTTACAGAAGCGATTTTTTTGAGGGTGTACTTGCCAGACTTTTTCAAGAAAAGCCTTAGATATTATTATACCCAATTTTTTAAGAATTTTTAAACATTTACTTTCTCTGATTTCTCTCTAACAGGAAAAATAAAGTGTTGTTATTCATTTGAAATAGGACGCTTAGGATATTTGACAAATCACGCCTGAAATTCACAGAAAATGTGGTGGATGATCCAGCGACATGAATACAACACATAATTAAAACAAGTATATACAGTAGTAGGTTCGGCCGGGCCGAATCTTAAATACCCACCACCATGAATCAAAAATTATAGTTTCACTTGATATTTCAGGGGGGTTTGATGAGAGATATTCTCCCAAGCAGAGAAGTTCAACCAGTACACTTCCCGAAGACAAATATAAAGATTTTACCTATGAAATCAATATCAGATTCTGGATTTATAACAATTTTGTACTAAAACATTGACCGATACTCACCATTTTCGGCGCGCCTCTTTATGGTCCAACAACACCTCTAGATTTCCAATTTCAGGCAAACTGGATAAAAGCTACGATTTCTATAAGCCCAAGAAGTAAACTATGGAGATCGGTCTATATGGGGTTTATACCAAACCATGAACCGATACTCACCATTTTCGGCACACCTCTTTATGGTCCTAAAATACCTCTAGATTTTCAATTTCAGGCAAATTGGATAAAAACTATGGTTTCTACAAGCCCAAGAAGTAAAATCGGGAGATTGGCTTACATGAAGGCTATACCAAATCATGGGCCGATACGCACCATTTGTGGCACACATCTTTATGGTCCTAAAATACCGCTTGGATAAAAACTACGGTTTCTATAAACCCAAATCTGGAGGTCGGTTGATATGGGGACTATATCAAAACCTGGACCGATATAGACCATCTTCGAACTTGACCTGCCTGCAGACAAAAGACGAGTTTGTACAAAATTTCAGCACGATTGCTCCATTATTGAAGACAGACTGACAGGCAGACAGACCGACATGGTTATATCGTCTTAGAATTTTTCCCTGATCAAGATTATATACTTTATATAGTCGCAAATCGATATTACGATGTTTTACAAACATAATGACAAACTTATTATACCTCCATCACTGTTCTATAGTGGTACACGCAAAAAAATAATTCTTTCCTCCCAAACGAAATTTTAGACAAACAAAGTTCGTTTCTCATTTGCTTTTCGCTGTAAGGAAGTGTATTTGGAAGAAAAGTATATACTTTTTGTGATAAACGTTTATTCTTTTCCAGGATGTAAAAACAATTTCATAAAGACTAACTCAAAAAAATTTTTTTTCTGGCTAATTGCATTTTCCCTCACATCTTTCTCACTTCCACGAAAATTTTTAGTTCTTAGCACCTTTTTCTGTAATACAAACAATGTAGAAGAAATTATACGATTTTATAAATTTTTAAAATTTTTTTACCTTTCGCCTGGACGGAGAATCGAACCGCGGACCATGCACTTTGTAAGCCAACACACTAACCACTGAGCTATGTACCTGTTATGGTCATCAAGAGATAAATATCCATATAAGTTATATTTATATAGCATAGCTTGCGGCGCCCACGAACCGAATAAACAAAGTTTATTTAACAGAAACAAACATTTAGTTTGGCACCGTGGAGCAGTGGTTGCTACGTCTGACTCTCATGCCAACGGTCGTGGGTTCGATCCCTGCTTCGACCAAAGTTTTTTTTTTTTTTTTTTTACATACATTCTACATATGTTCGGAAGATTCCGAAAAAAATGTTCAACATTACATTGTACTATATTAAATTTTGAACTGTAAAATGTGTTTTATTAAAGACCAAAAGTCAGAAAAGAAGAGTGTTTGATATAAACGAAATGGACTCTGTTGTTGTTTCAAAAATAACTTTTTTTATTGAAAAAATAGAAACTTTGTAACAAACGAATTTTTTTGGTGATAAAAGTTTAAAATTTTCGAAGCAATTCAAAAAACTCTAACAAAAGAACAACGTTTTCGGTACACGTTTTCCAAACGTTTTTTTTTCTTTGCGTGTAGGTATAAAAAATTGCTGTAATGGACCACCCTCTTCCAAATTTTTTGTTAAGAATATTGACAACCAGGTTGTAATTTTTGTCACCCATGTCGTCAATGTGCTATTTTTTTATCATTTGGAATATTGAAATTTTGATTGTATGGCAATCAAATGTGCGTGACAAAACGAACACGAGAGATACTTTCCGGCAAAGGAATTGAGTATGAGGGAATCATACAAATACAATAATATGGGCATTTAACAATTCTTCAGCTTTCACTTTGATTAGCCTCATTTATAATTTCCTTAGTCCTTTGAATAAGAGTGTATGATTTTCCATATGTGTACATTTATTGCACAATATGTTAAGTCAAAATAGTCTAGTTTTAAGAAATTCATAACCAATGGAAAAAGCTTGGCCAGTTCTAAAGAGTTTTGTTTTTATTCTTGACTTGGAATTGATTCTGAGCCAAAGGAGCTAGGAATTGCAATTATATTTTAAATTGAATTTTGCCTACTTGATACTGCACAGAAACAAATGTCACCTATAGTTTACCAATTCAAATTTTAATTGATTTAAAAAAAAAACTATTTAATTAAAAATTTATTTGGTTCAAAAAAATTTTTAATTGAAACAAAAATTAACCACGAAAAAGAATTAATTGTATCAATTAATTTTAATTGGAAAAATTAACCCTATAATTGACTTTGGTGATTAATACTATCATTTCCGTGATTGAAGAGATTTCAATTAAAAATTATTGGATCAATTAATTTCGTGATTGAAGGCAAAAAATATTTTTTGAAATTTGAATTCATTTTTATAGCCTCCACCATAGGATGGGGGGTATATTAACTTTGTCATTCCGTTTGTAACACATCGAAATATTGCTCTCAGTCCCCATAAAGTATATATATTCTGGGTCATGTTGAAATTCTGAGTCGATCTGAGCATGTCCGTCCGTCCGTCTGTTGAAATCACGCTAACTTCCGAACGAAACAAGCTATCGACTTGAAACTTTGCACAAGTAGTTGTTATTGATGTAGGTCGGATAGTATTGCAAATGGGCCATATCGGATCACTTTTACGTATAGCCCCCATATAAACGGACCCCCAGATTTGCCTTGCGGAGCCTCTAAGAGAAGCATATTTCATCCGATCCGGCTGAAATTTGGTACATGGTGTTAGTGTATGGTCTCTAACAACCATGCAAAAATTGGTCCATATCGGTCCACTGTTACGTATAGCCCCCATATAAACGCACCCCCAAATTTGGCTTGTGATTGCTCCGATCCGGCTGAAATTTGGTACATGGTGTTAGTATATGGTCTCTAACAACCATGCAAAAATTGGTCCATATCGGTCCACTACGTATAGCCCCCATATAAACGGACCCCTAAATTTGGCTTGCGATTGCTTTCAGAGAAGCAAATTTCATCCGATCCGGCTGAAATATGGTACATGGTGTTAATATATGGTCTCTAACAACCATGCAATAATTGGTCCATATTGGTCCACTTATACGTATAGCCCCCATATAAACGGACCCCCAAATTTGGCTTGCGATTGCTCTAAGAGAAGCAAATTTCATCCGATCCGGCTGAAATTTGGTACATGGTGTTAGTATATGGTGTCTAACAACCATGCAAAAATTGGTCCATATCAGTCCACGTTTACGTATAGCCCCCATATAAACGGACCCCCAAATTTGGCTTGCGATTGCTCTAAGAGAAGCAAATTTCATCCGATCCGGCTGAAATTTGGTACATGGTGTTAATATATGGTCACTAACAACCATGCAAAAATTGGTCCATATCGGTCCATAATTATATATAGCCCCCATATAAACCGATCCCCAAATTTGGTTTGCGGATCCTCTAAGAGAAGCAAATTTCATCCGATCCGGCTGAAATTTGGTACATGAGATTAGTATATAGTCTCTAAGAACCATTCAAAAATTGGTCCATATCAGTCCATAATTATATATAGCCCCTATATAAACCGGTCCCCAGATTTGAACTCCGGAGCCACTTGGACGAGCAAAATTCATCCGATCCGGTTGAAATTAGCAACGTGGTGTTAATATATGGCCGCTAATAATCATGCCAAAATTGGTCCATATCGGTCTATAGTTATATATAGCCGATCCCCAATCACACAAAAATTGGTCCATATCGGTTCATAATTATGCTTGCCACTCGAGCAAAAATAATCTAGCATAATTTGTCGAAATTTTATTCCTATAGAAAAGCTATCGATTTGAAACTTTGCACAAGTAGTTGTTATTAATGTAGGTCGAATGGTATTGCAAATGGGCCATATCGGATCACTTTTACGTATAGCCCCCATATAAACGGACGCCCAGATTTGCCTTGCGGAGCCTCTAAGAGAAGCATATTTCATCCGATCTGCTTGAAATTTGGTACATAGTGTTAGTATATGGTCTCTAACAACTATGCAAAAATTGGTCCACATCGGTCAATAATTATATATAGCCCCCATATAAACCGATCCCCCGATTTGGCTTGCGGAGCCTCTAAGAGAAGCAAATTTCATCCAATCCGTCTGATATTTGGTACATGGTATTAGTATATGGTTTCTAATGACCATGCAAAAATTGGTCCACATCGGTGCATAATTATGTATAGCCCCCAAATAAACCGATCACCAGATTTGACCTCCGGAGCCTCTTGGAAGACCAAAATTCATCCGATTCGGTTGAAATTTGGTACGTGATGTTAGTATATGGTATCCAACAACCATGCTGGAATTGGTTCATATCAGTTCATAATTATATATAACCCCCATATAAACCGATCCCCAGATTTGACCTCCGGTGCCTTTTGGAGAAGCAAATTTCATCCGATCTGGTTGAAATTTGGTACGTGGTGGTAGTATATGATATTTAACAACCATGCCAAAAGTGGTCCATATCAGTTCCGATCCCGAGATTTGGTTTTGGAGCCTCTTGGAGGAGCAAATTTCACCCGAGTTGAAATTTGGTACATTTTGCTAGTATATGGCCGTTAACACCCATGCCTAACTAGGTCCATATCGGTCCATAGTTATATATAGCCCTCAGATAAATCGATCCCCAATCACACAAAAATTGGTGCATATCAAATTCATAATTGTATATAGCCCCCATATAAGCGACCCCCATATTTCAATTCTGGCTCCCTACGTACCGTGCAAAAGTCCATATCGATTCGTAATTATTTGTATGTAAGTCTACAAATAATTACACATACCTTTTTTGTCTACTATATACCACGTATGGACTAACTCACAATTTAGAAAACGATTTAAGATACCACAACCCAAGTAATTCGATTGTGGATGACAGTCTTTCCTAGAAGTTTCTACGCTATCCATGGTGGAGGGTACATAAGGGAGGGTACATTCGGCCTGGCCGAACTTACGGCCATATATGCTTGTTATTAATATTGTGCTCCGTCTTAGGACAGTAATCAATATAAATTTTAAGTCTTGAGATTTTGTGTCCAAATTGGTTAAAATTTAAATACTCGTATAGCTCCCATATGTATCTTTCGCCCGATATGGACTTATATGGTTCCAGAAGCCAGAGTTTTACCATAATTTGCTTGAAATGTTGCACTAGGAATACAATTAGTAGTGTAGTCAAGTTTGGTAAATTTTATTGAAATCGGTTCAGATTTAGATATAGCTCCCATATATATCGTTCGCCCGATTTACACTCATATGACCACAGTGGCCAATCTTTTACTCCGATTTAATTGAAATTTTGCACAGGGAGTAGAATTAGCATTGTAGATATGCGTGCCAAATTTGGTTGAAATCGGTTCAGATTTTTATATAGCTCCCATACATATCTTTCGCCCGATTTTCCGTCATATGACCGCAGAGGTCAAAGTTGAAATCCGATTTACGGGAAATTTTGCACAGGAAGTAGAATTGACATAGTAACTGTGCATGTGAAATTTGATTGAAATCGGTTCAGATTTCGATATAGCTTCCATATATGCATATGTTTTTTCGATTTAGGCAAAAATGACCAAAATACCCACATTTTCCTTATAAAATCGCCACTGCTAAGTCAAAAACTTGTAAAAATGACTCAAATTTTCCTATTACTCTAATACACATCTATCGACCGATAATCATACACGCAAAGAAAAAAAAACGTTTGGAAAACGTGTACCGAAAACGTTTTTATTTTGTTAGAGTTTTTTGAATTGCTTCGAAAAGTATACACTTTTATCACCAAAAAAATTCGTTTGTTACAAAATGTTAATTTTTTTAATAAAAAAAGTTGTTTTTGAACCAACAACACAGTCCATTTCGTTTATATCAAACACTGTTCTTTTCTGACTTTAGGTCTTTAATAAGACACATTTTACAGTTCAAAATTTAATATACTACAATGTAATGTTGAACATTTTTTCGGAATCTTCCTAACATATCTGGAATATATGCAAAAAAAAAAAAACTTTGGCCGAGGCAGGGATCGAACCCACGACCCTTGGCATGCAAGTCAGACGTAGCAACCACTGCTCCATGGTGCCCAACTAAATGTATTTTTCTGTGAAATAAACTTTGTTTAATCGGCTCGTGGGCGCCGCAAGCTATGCTATATATGAATATAACTTATATGGGCAATTGTCTATTGATGACAATAACGGCTACATAGCTCGGTAGATAGTGTGTTGACTTACAAATTGCATGGTCCGCGGTTCGATTCTCCGTCCAGGCGAAAGGTAAAAAAAATTTTAAAAATTTATAAAATCGTATAATTTCTTCTACATTGTTTGTATTACAGAAAAAGGTGCTAAGAACTAAAAAACTTTGTGGAAGTGAGAAAGATGTGAGGGAAAATGCAATTAGCCAGAAAAAAAATTTTTTGAGTTAGTCTTTATGAAATTGTTTTTACATCCTGGAAAAGAATAAACGTTTATCACAAAAAGTATATACTTTTCTTCCAAATACACTTCCTTTCAACGAAAAGCAAATGAGAAACGAACTTTGTTTGAATAAAATTTCGTTTGGGAGGAAAGAATTATTTTTTTGCGTGTAAATACACTTTTGCGAAGTTGCCTCAAAATTGGTTCTGATTTAAATGTTTCCCATATTTATACCCTGCGCCACACTGTGGAACAGGGTATAAATATGTCCGTCTGTCCGTGAACACATATTTGTAATCAAAGTCTAGGTCGCAGTTTTAGTCCAATCGACTTCAAATTTGGCACAAGTATGTGTTTTGGGTCAGAATAGAACCCTATTGATTTTGGAAGAAATCGGTTCAGATTTAGATATAGCTCCCTTATATATATTTCGCCCGATATGGACTTATATGGCCCCAGAAGCCAGAGTTTTACCCTAATTTGCTCAAAATTTTGCACAAGAAGAACAATTAGTACTATAGTCAAGTGTGCCAAATTTTACTGAAATCGGTTCAGATTTAGATATAGCTCCCATATATATCGCCCGATATGGACTAATACGGTCCCAGAAGCCAGAGTTTTACCCCAATTTGGTTGAAATTTTGCACTAGGAGTACAATTAGTAGTGTAGTCAAGTGTGCCAAATTTTATTCGATCTGTTCATATTTAGATATAGCTCCAATATATATCGTTCGCCCGATTTACACTCATTGAAATTTTGCACAGGGAGTAGAATTAGCATTGTAGCTATGCGTGCCAAATTTGGTTGAAATCGGTTCAGATTTAGATATAGCTCTCATATATATGTTTTTCTGATTTCGACAAAAATGGTCAAAATACCAACATTTTCCTTGTAAAATCCGCATGCTTAGTCGAAAAGTTGTAAAAATGACTCTAATTTTCCTTAACTTCTAATACATATATATCGAGCGATAAATCATAAATAAACGTTTGCGAAGTTTCCTTAAAATTGCTTCAGGTTAAAATTTTTCCCATATTTTTTACAAACATTGTGTTCCACCCTAGTGCATTAGCCAACTTAAATTTTGAGTCTATAGATTTTGTAAAAGTCTATCAAATTCTGCCCAGATCGAGTGATATTTAAGTGTATGTATTTGGGACAAACCTTTATATATAGCCCCCAACACATTTGACGGATGTGATATGGTATCGAAAATTTAGATCTACAAAGTGGTGCAGGGTATAATATAGTCGGCCCCGCCCGATTTTAGACTTTCCTTATTTGTTTTTAAGTAACATTGTACTTCTTCCCAGGGCATTTGCCGATTTAAATTTTAAGTCTAGAGATTTTGTAGAAGTACAAAAAATCGGCTAAGATATAAATATTTGTACATGGGAATATAAACCTTCATGAAGGAGTTGAGATGGTAACACAAATTTTGGTCTACAAAGTTGTGAAGGGTATAATATAGTCGGCCCCGCCGGACTTTAGACTTTACTTTTTATACCCACCACCATAGAATGGTGACGGGGGTATAATAAGTTTGTAATTCCGTTTGTAACACATCGAAATATCGATTTCCGACTATATAAAGTATATATATTCTTGATCAGGGAAAATTCTAAGACGATATAACGATGTCCGTCTGTCCGTCTGTTTGTCTGTCTGTCTGGCTGTCTGTCTGTCTGTTGTAATCATGCTACAGTCTTCAATAATGAAGCAATCGTGCTGAAATTTTGCACAAACTCGTCTTTTGTCTGCAGGCGGGTCAAGTTCGAAGATGGGCTATATAGGTTCAGGTTTTGATATAGTCCCCATATAAACCGACCTCCCGATTTGGGGTCTTGGGCTTATAGAAACCGTAGTTTTTTCCAATTTGCCTGAAATTTGAAATCTGGAGATATATTAGGACCGTAAAGAGGTGTGCCAAAAATGGTTAGTATCGGTCCATGTTTTGGTATAGCCCCCATATAGACCGAACTCCCGATTTTACTTCTTGGGCTTATAGAAACCGCAGTTTTTATTAAATTTACCTGAAATTGGAAATCTAGAGGTATTGTAGGACCACAAATACGTCTGCCAAAAATTGTGAGTATCGGTCCACAATTTGGTATAGCCCCCATATAGACCGATCTCCCGATTTTACTTCTTGGGCTTATAGAAACGCAGGTTTTATTCAATTTACCTGAAATTGGAAATCTAGAGGTATTGTAGGACCACAAATACGTGTGCCAAAAATTGTGGGTATCGATCCATGTTTTGGTATGGTCCCCATATAAAACGACGTCCCGATTAGGGGTCTTGGGCTTATAAATAGAAACCGTAGTTTTTATCCAATTTGTCTGAAATTGGAAATCTAGAGGTATTTTAGGACCATAAAGAGGTGTGCCGAAAGTGGTGAGTATCGGTCCATATTTTAGTGTAGCCCCCATAAGAACGATCTCCCGATTTAACTCCTTGGGATTCTAGAAACCGTAGTTTTTATCTGATTTGCCTGAAATTGTAAATATTCTGGTATTTTAGGCTCACAAAAACGTGTATCGGATTAAGTTTTTATCGGTCCATTTGGCAATGCCTCCATATAGACCGACTTCATTACTTGAGGGTATAGAAGGCGCACTGATCATGAAAATTGCTTGAAACTCAAGGTAAAATTACCAGATTTTACTTCTACAGATTTAAGATTTCAAATCAAGACGTTATTTTATAATTTTCTTGCACACTTACAAGAGATGTTAATGATTCCTCTTAAATTCAAACAAAAATGGTTCTTATAAATCCAGAATCTGATATCGTCCTCATAGGTGAAATCTTTAAATTTATCTTCGGGAAGTGTCCTCAAGCCCTTCTGAAATTTCAAAGGAACCCTAATATTTGGTTCATGGTGGTGGGTATTTAAGATTCGGCCCGGTCGAACTTACTGCTGTATATACTTTTTTTTATTTGCAGTTACATGATGTCTGCGTTTGTACATTTGATGAGCACGAAGTAAATATGGAATGATTACTTATTGTTGAAATTAAACCAAAATAGAGTGAGTAAAAATATGTGATGTTTGCTTGCACGACATTATAAATACAAATAAACAATGAATTAGTTTATAAATAAATAACAAGTATATACGTTCATATGATCGGCCAGGCCAAATCTTATGTACCCTCCACCATGGATTGCGTAGAAACTTCTACGAAAGACTGTCATCCACAATCGAATTATTTGGGTTGTGGTATTTTAAAACTTCTTAACATCGCTTTCTAAATTGTGAGTTATGTTAGTCCATACGTGGTGTATATTAGACAAAAAAGGTATGTATTGGTAAGTCTACAAATAATTACGAATCTATATGGACTTTTGCACGGTACGTATAGAGCCAGAATTGAAATATGGGGGTCGCTTATATGGGGGCTATATACAATTACGAACCTGATATGGACCAATTTTTGTGTGATTGGGGATCGATTTAGCTGAGGGCTATATATAACTATAGACCGATATAGACCTAGCTAGGAATGGTTGTTAACGGCCATATACTAGCACAATGTACCAAATTTCAACTGACTCGGATGAAATTTGCTCTTCCAAGAGCAAATCTCGGGATCGGTTTATATGGGGGCTATATATGATTATGGACTGATATGGACCACTTTTGGCATGGTTGTTAAATATCATATACTACCACCACGTACCAAATTTCAACCAGATCGGATGAATTTTGCTTCTCCAAAAGGCACCGGAGGCCAAATCTGGGGATCGGTTTATATGGGGGCTATATATAATTAGGGATTGATATGGATCGGATGAAATTTGCTTCTCTTAGAGGATTCGCAAACCAAATTTGGGGGTCCGTTAATATGGGGGCTATACCTAAAAGTGGACCGATATGGCCCATTTGCAATACCATCCGACCTACATCAATAACAATTACTTGTGCCAAATTTCAAGTCGTTCGGAAGTTAGCGTGATTTCAACAGACGGACGGACATGCTCAGATCAACTCAGAATTTCACCACGACCCAGAATATATATACTTTATGGGGTCTTAGAGCAATATTTCGATGTGTTACAAACGGAATGACAAAGTTAATATACCCCTATCCTATGGTGGAGGGTATAAAAACAAATAAATAAAGTTAATTTTGTGTTTTCTTTTCTCAAGTGTCGTCCTTTTTTCGACGACGAAAAAATTTTTTTCATAAAGATCAAAACATTTGTGACCATGTTCTTTTAACTGGAAGAAAAACAATTTTGACGAATACCATAACATTTTAGATCGTGACCATTGTATTTTGATTCAAACAAAATTATTTTTATACCCTCCACCATTGGAAGGGGGTACATTAACTTTGTCATTCCGTTTGTAACACATCGAGATATTGCTCTAAGACCCCATAAAGTATATATATTCTGGGTCGTGGTGAAATTCGGTGTCGATCTGAGCATGTCCGTCCGTCCGTCTGTTGAAATCACGCTAACTTCCGAACGAAACAAGCTATAGACTCGAAACTTGGCACTAGTAGGTGTTATTGATATAGGTCGGATGGTATGCAAATGGGCCGTATCGGTCCACTTTTACGTATAGCCCCCATATAAACGGACCCCAAATTTGGCTTGCGATTGCGCTAAGAGATGCAAATTTCATCCGATCCGGCTGAAGTTTGGTACATGGTGTTAGTATAAGGTCTCTAACAACCGTGCAAAAATTGGTCCATATCGGTCCACTTTTACTTATAGCCCCCATATAAACGGACCCACCAATTTGGCTTGCGATTGCTCTAAGAGAAGCAAATTTCATCCGATCCGGCTGAAATTTGGTACATGGTGTTAGTATATGGTCTCTAATAACCATGCAGAAATTGGTCCATATCGGTCCATAAGTACATATAGCCCCCATATAAACCGATCCCCCGATTGGCTTGCGGATCCTCTAAGAGAAGCAAATTTCATCCGATCCGGCTGAAATTTGGTACATGGTGTTAGTATATGGTCTCTAACAACCATGCAAAAATTCGGTCCATGATTATATATAGCCTCCATATAAACCGATCCCCCGATTTGGCTTGCGGGGCCTCTAAGAGTAGCAAATTTCATCCGATCCGGCTGAAATTTGGTACATGGTGTTGGTATATGCTCTCTAATGACCATGCAAAAATTGGTCCACATCGGCCCATAATTATATATAGCCCCCATATAAACCGATCCCCAGATTTGAACTCCGGAGCCTCTTAGAGGAGCAAAAGTCATCCGATCCGATTGAAATTTGGTACGTGGTGTTAGTATATTGTCTCTAACAATTATGCAAAAATTGGTCCATATCGGTCCATAATTATATATAGCCCCCATATAAATCGATCCCCAGATTTGGCTTGCGGAGCCTCTAAGAGAAGCAAATTTCACCCGATCCGGTTGAAATTTGGTACATGGTGTCAGCATATGATATCGGTTCATAATCATGGTTGCCACCCGTGCTAAAAATAATCTACCAACATTTTATTTTTATAGAAAACATTGTCAAAATGTTATTTCTATAGAAAATTTTGTCAAAATTTTATTTCTATAGAAACTTTTGTCAAATTTTATTTCTATAGAAAATTTTGTCAAAATTTTATATCTATAGAAAATTTTGTCAAAATTTTATTTCTATAGAAAATGTTGTCAAAATTTTATATTTATTTCTATAGACATTTTTTTCCAAATTTTATTTCTATAGAATTTTTTTCCTAATTTTACTTCTATAGAAAATGTTGTCAAAATTTTATTTTGTCAACATTTTATTTCTATAGAAACTTTAAACTTAATTATATACGTATTTAATCGGCCTGTTTTAGTTTAATATATACCACGTATGTGGTATATATTACGGTGTTAGGAAGTTTTAAGATACCTTGCCATCGGCAAGTGTTACCGCAACCCAAGTAATTTGATTGTGGATGACAGTCTTCAGTAGAAGTTTCTACGCAATCCATGGTGGAGGGTACATAAGCTTCGGCCTGGCCGAACTTACGGCCGTATATACTTGTTTGTCAATATAATAACATTTTAGATGAGGACAATTTTAATTTTCTTAGAGCCATGTTCAGTGAGCCAATATGGTTGCTTGTGAAAATGTGACATGGTCACAGCAAAAATAGCTCCTATAATATTATTTTGCTCTTCGAATATGATTGTGACAATCATGTTTCTTCTCTGTGTGTACGTATTTTATTTATTAATTAATTATAAAAGGAAAAAAAAAAATAAAATATTTCTTATAGTTTCTTATATAATAGTTTCTTATAGTTTTTATGTTAAGAGCATTTCAATATTCTCAAATAGATATTCTAGTAGCTTCCTTTTAAATTCACCAATTGTTTCTGATTCTCGTATTTGCAATGGTAATTTATTGAATTCAACATTCCCTATGTACTCAACGCGTTGTTTTGTAGTTTCCAAACGACACCTGACAGTGAACCAATTATGAATAATATTAAATCCATGTTGATGCCTTCGGAATCTGATGGTATGATGCCCAATATTGTGAATACTTTTATACGCATACATAAGCAACTGTTTTTTTATGCAAGCCATATACGGGTAAAACTCTCCTTGTATAACGACAGTGTGGGATACAATGCGGATAAATTAAATACTGATTTTAGGGCTTTGTTTTGCAAAATTTGGAGGGACTTCATGTCGGAAGATTTCATGTAACCATACACTAGCGGTAGATAATTGAATGACTCTGAATCAACGATTGAAAAATCATGCTCTTGCATTCAATCGTAAGTTTATTCATCTTATAGAGTATACCAATTGCGGGTGAAATTTTTGATTTTAAGTAGTCAATATGGATGTTCCAATTCAAATTGCCATGCAGAAAGATACCTAGGTATTTCATATAGTCACTCTCAGTTATTGTATGACCATTAATACAACCTTACTTATTTTAAATATGGAAATGCGGCTTATCTCCCAAACCTATACCAATGATACCCCACAAATGTTTGTGTTTACTAATTCAGTAGGGATGGTTTAGGCCCGACTCTCTACTTTATTTATTTGTTTATTTTATATATTTGCTTAAAATGTTTCCTTTTTTGTAATCTTTGCATTTCTAAGCAAGTTAAACGTCCTCTTTTGAAATCCCATGTAATTAACTCCAGTTATTTTTTCTGCTTTGATTTTACAATATGAAATGTAACATTTTACCGCAATTATTAATTCTATGTATTATAATTCTAAGGTTTTATATTAAAATCTTCCAATTAGTTTATAATATGGATAACGTTCATCTACACCCTCAAAAAAATCGCTTCTGTAAAATATATTCCCAAACCCATTCTACTTCAAGCATATATATTTTAAGGATTGCTATTTGTATTTGTATTGTTCAAACATATTATGTTTCACTGTAGGTATACAATGGTAGAATAAAACTTTTAACGAAATTTTCTTTGGCGCCAATTGGTTACTTCCATTTTTTTACTTGCAGCATATTCTTTCGGTCTATCTTTCTAAACACATATATGTTTATAGACAATTTATAAATTAATATATGTTTTCATCCACACATATTATATTTAAAAACAAGTATATACGGCCGTAAGTTCGGCCGGGCTGAATCTTAAATACCCACCACCATGAACCAAATATTAGGGTTTCCTTTGAAATTTCAGAAGGGCTTGAGGACTTAAGGACACTTCCCGAAGGTAAATTTAAAGATTTCACCTATGAGGACTATATCAGATTCTGGATTTATAAGAAATATTTTTGTTGGAGTTTTAGAGGAATCATTAACATCTCTTGTAAGTGTGCAAGAAAATTATAAAATAACGTCTTGATTTGAAATCTTAAATCTGTAGAAGTAAAATCTGGAAATTTTACATTGAGTTTGAAGCAATTTTCATGATCAGTGCGCCTTCTACACCCTCAAGAAGTGAAGTCGGTATATATGGAGGCATTACCAAATGGAACGATAAAAACTTAATCCGATACACGCTTTTGTGAGCCTAAAATACCAGAATATTTACAATTTCAGGCAAATCTGATAAAAACTACGGTTTCTAGAAACCCAAGGAGTTAAATCGAGAGATCGTTCTTATGGGAGCTATACTAAAATATGGACCGATACTCACCGTTTTCGGCACACCTCTTTATGACCCGAAAATACCTCTAGATTTCTAATTTCAGGCAAATAGCATAAAAACTTCGGATTCTAGAAGCCCAAGAAGTAAAATCGGGAAATCGGTCTATATGGGGGCTATACCAAAATATGGACCGATACTCACCATTTTCGGCACACCTCTTTGTGGTCCTAAAATACCTCTAGATTTCCAATTTCAGACAAATTGGATAAAAACTACGGTTTCTATAAACCCAAGACCTCAAATCGGGAGGTCGTTTTATATGGGGACCATACCAAAACATGGACCGATACTCACAATTTTTAGCACACGTATTTGTGGTTCTACAATACATCTAGATTTCCAATTTCTGGTAAATTGAATAAAAACTGCGGTTTCTATAAGCCCAAGAAATAAAATCGGGAGATCGGTCTATATGGGGGCTATACCAAAATATGGACCGATACTCACAATTTTTGGCAGACGTATTTGTGGTCCTACAATACCTCTAGATTTCCAATTTCTGGTAAATTGAATAAAAACTGCGGTTTCTATAAGCCCAAGAAGTAAAATCGGGAGATCGGTCTATATGGGGGCTATACCAAAACATGGACCGATATTCACCATTCTTGGAACACCTCTTTATGGTCCTAAAATATTTCTAGATTTCAAATTTCAGGCAAATTGGATAAAAACTTCGATTTCTATAAGCCCAAGACCCCAAATCGGGAGGTCGGTTTATATGGGGACTATATCAAAACCTGGACCAATATAGCCCATCTTCGAACTTGACCTGCCTGCAGACAAAAGACGAGTTTGTGCAAAATTTCAGCACGATTGCTTCATTATTGAAGATTGTAGCGTGATTACAACAGACAGACAGACGCACAGACGGACATGGTTATATCGTCTTAGAATTTCTCCCTGATCAAGAATATATATACTTTTTATAGTCGGAAATCGATATTTCGATGTGTTACAAATGGAATGACAAACTTATTATACCCCCGTCACCATTCTATGGTGGTGGGTATAAAAACAAGTATATACGGCCGTAAGTTCGGCCAGGCCGAATCTTATATACCCTCCACCATGAATTGCTTAGAAACTTCTACGAAAGACTGTCATCGACAATCGAATTACTTGGGTTGTGGTATCTTACAACTTCTTAAGAGCGTTTTCTAAATTGTGAGTTAGTCCATACGTGGTATGTATTAGACAATACGTAGAGAGCCAGAATTGAAATATGGGGGTCGCTTATATGGGGGCTCTACACAATTATGAACTTGATATGGACCAATTTTTGTGTGATTGGGGATCGATTTATCTGATGGCTATATATAACTATAGACCGATATGGGCCTAGTTAGGCATGGTTGTTAACGTCCACACCCTCACAAAAAATCGCTTCTGTAACATATACTCCCAAACATATTTTGCTTCAAGCATATACATTTTTGGGTATTGGCCAAACATTTATATGTTTGATCTCTACCAATATATAATATGTTTGAAAGCATATTGGTCTAAACAATATATGTTTGGGTAGTCTAAGTTCCAAACATTTTGTATTTTTGCATCCAAATTCAATAATGTTGTCTTCCAAAAAACAATATGTTATTATGTGACCATATAATATGTTTGGGAGCATTTTGCACCCAAAAATATTATATGCTTAACAAAATTCTCCCAAACAATATTGTGCTCAAAAATTTATTTATTTATTTATATATTTACAATCATAATGAATTATGAAAATAAACAGGTAATATAGGTGCTAACAACATAGGTTTTCGACCTGAATGCTCAAAATTTTGTTTCTGCCCAATTGTATATTCCCCGACATCTTTCTCACTTCCACGAGATTTTTTAGTTCTTAGCACCTTTTTCTGTAATACAAACATTGTAGAAGAAATTATTCAATTTTATGATTTTTTGTTTTATTTTAATTTTACCTTTTGCCGGACGGGGATTCGAACAGCGGACCACACAGTTTGTAAGGATCAAAGAAGTAGCTGATCAATTGCCCAAGGAAAAATAAAATGTTAATTTTGTAATAACAAGCAACAACCACCAACTTAATTCAATATCGCTCCCTGTTAAATAGCGCTCCCTGTTAAATAGCGCTTCAAGCTACTAAACACATATATGTTTATAGGCTATTTCTAAATTAATATATGTTTGCATCCAAGCATATTATATTTACAAACATTTTATGTCCCAAACATAATATGTTCTAACATATTAACATATATGTCCCAAACATGTTATGCTAGTTTATGAACATTATATGCTTGCATTCAAAAATATTGTGTTTAAAAATTTGTGTTCCAAACATATAATGTTTATAGCCAAACATATGAAAAACAGTCTTTTTCATCCGTGCATATACTAGCACAATGTACCAAATTTCAACTGACTCGTATGAAATTTGCTCCTCCAAGAGGCTCCAAAACCAAATCTCGGGATCGGTTTATATGGGGGCTATATATGATTATGGACTGATATGGACCACTTTTGGCATAGTTGTTAAATATCATAACTACCACCACGTACCAAATTTCAACCAGATCGGATGAATTTTGCTTCTCCCAAAGGCACCGGAGGTCAAATCTGAGGATCGGTTTATATGGGGGCTATATATAATTATGGACTGATATGAACCAATTCCTGCATTGTTGTTGGATACCATAAACTAACTTCAGGTACCAAATTTCAACCGAATCGGATGAATTTTGCTCTTCCAAGAGGCTCCGGAGGTCAAATCTGCGGATCGGTTTATATAGGGCCTATATATAATTATGGACCGATTTCGACCATATATTAACATCATGTACCAAATTTCAACTGAATCAGATGAATTTTGGTCTTCCAAGAGGCTCCGCAAGACAAATCTGGGGATCGGTTTATATGGGGGCTATATATAATTATGGACCGATGTTGACCAATTTTTGCATGGTTGTTAGAGACCATATACTAACACCATGTACCAAATTTCAGCCGGATAAGATGACATTTTCTTCTCTTAGCGGATTCGCAAGCCAAATTTGGGGGTTCGTTTATATGGGGGCTATACGTAAAAGTGGACCGCTGTGGACCAATTTTTGCATGGTTGTTAGAGACCATATACTAACACCATGTACCAAATTTCAGCCGGATCGGATGAAATTTGCTTCTCTTAGAGGATTCGCAAGCCAAATTTGGGGGTCCGTTTATATGGGGGCTATACGTAAAAGTGGACCGATATGGCCCATTTGCAATACCATCCGACCTACATCAATAACAACTACTTGTGCAAAGTTTCAAGTCGATAGCTTGTTTCGTTCGGAAGTTAGCGTGATTTCAACAGAAGGACGGACGGACGAACGGACTTGCTCAGATCGACTCAGAATTTCATCACGACCCAGAATATATATATACTTTATGGGTCTTAGAGTAAAAATAGAGTAAAAATAATGTGCTAAAAATTTGAGTTCCAAACATATAATTTTTACACCCAAACATATGGAAAACACTCTTTTTCACTGTGCGACAAATTTTTGAGTCTGGGGGAATTCCTGTGCAATTCGTGATAATACCTGCGTTCGTCCCAAACCCAGTACTAGGAAATGTATACAATTTTCAAGATACTCATTGCCGTAGACATCATTTCAACTTGCTGATAAGAAACATATTTCGCCATAATGGTTGACGGCCAAGAAGGATTTCTACGTATCCATAACAACGAGAGTACACCCACATCTTAGTAAAACATCAACAGAACGACGCAGGGCTGGAATATTTTGTTTTAGGTCTGTGGGCATTTTTGCCTTCATCCCGCATCCACCAAACGACCATACTCACGGGTATAAAGAAATCAATTTATGGTGAAAGTGCTTTTCGAATAGATTATGTTATCAGTTCCAGTTATTTGTGGAATTTGTCGCTAAGAAGACTGTAAAGACATTCATAGGAGTGAGTTGTGGGTATATAGGATTGAATGCATCTTGTTGGATAGTTTGAACAGCTTAACAAAACTGGAATTTAACCGTGAGAAAGAGCTTAGCTCGATTGCCCGGTTTTTTAGTTTGCCCAACATGTATTAAACGACTAAAACCGAAAAAATTAAAATCAATGAAAATTAAGTTTAAACACTTTTTATACCCTCCACCATTGGATGGGGAAATATTTTATTTTTGTCATTCCGTTTGTAACACATCGAAATATTGGTCTGAGACCCCATAAGGTGTATATATAGGAGCCACCGTGGTGCAATGGTTAGCATGCCCGTCTTACATACACAAGGTCGTGGGTTCGATTTCTGCTTCGACCGAACACCAAAAACTTTTTCAGCGGTGGATTATCCCACCTCAATAATGCTGGTGACATTTCTGAGGGTTTCAAAGCTTCTCTAAGTGGTTTCACTGCAATGTGGAACGCCTGAAACATCGGGCTGCCACCTAACCTAACCTAAGGTGAATATATTCAGGGTCGTGGTAAAATTCTGAGTCGATCTAGCGATGTCTGTTCGTCTGTTGAAATCACTTTCGAACGCAACAAGCTATCGACTTGAAATTTGGATTTCATCTGATCAGTTTGAAATTTGGTATTTTACCTTTCGCGAGATATAATACCGGTATGAATTGAGCGTCAGGATACAAATGTCTCAATAGGGAAATTTGTTGTGAACGAGCCTTTACTTTTTATACCCTCCACCATAGGATGGGGGGTATATTAACTAGAGGTATGTGCGTGACTGAAATTACACTCACACTCACGCAAATTCACGTAGAAAAATATTTTTTCAAGGACGCCTACGCACGATACGTGTGGTAACCAATCCCACTCACGCACATTCACGAAATGAAAACCATTACTCACACATTATCACGCACGAACTACTTTTAAAGACTCACGTTCACGCACGATTCACGACAATTCGCGTGCCCGGTTCCAAAGATTTTGTTTTTACTTTAAAAATTTTGGTATTGATTCCGTGCCAAAGAAACGGAGAATACGAATAAGGATACATTATCCGATCCGGTTGAAATTTGGTACGTGGCGTTAGTATATGGTCTCTAATATTCATACTAAAATTGGTCCATATAGGTCTATAATTATATATAGCCCCCATATAAACCGATTCCCAAATTTGGCTTTCGGAGCCTCTTGGAGGAGCAAATTTCATCCGAGTTGGTTGAAATTTTCTATGTTGTATAAGTATAGGGCCAGTAACAACCCCGCAAAAATTTATCCATATCGTTCCACCGTGGTGCAATGGTTAGCATGCCCGCCTTGCATACACAAGGTCGTGGGTTCGATTCCTGCTTCGACCGAACACCAAAAACTTTTTCAGCGGTGGATTATCCCACCTCAGTAATGCTGGTGACATTTCTGAGGGTTCCAAAGCTTCTCTAAGTGGTTACACTGCAATGTGGAACGCCGTTCGGACTCGGCTATAAAAAGGAGGTCCCTTGTCATTGAGCTTAACATGGAATCGTTCAGCACTCAGTGATAAGAGAGAAGTTCACCAATGTGGTATCACAATGGACTGAATAGACTAAGTGAGCCTTATACATCGGGCTGGCACCTAACCTAACCATAATTATATATAGCCTTCATATAAGCTGATCCCCAGATTTGACCTCCGGAGCCTCTTGGAGGAGCAAATTTCGTCCGATTCGGTTAAAATTTTGTACGTTATTATACCCTTCACCACTACTGTGGTACAGGGTATAATAAGTTTGTGCATTTGTATGTAACGCCAAGAAGGAAAAGTCTGAGACCCATCGTTTAGTATACCGATCGTCTTAGAATTAAATTCTGAGTCGATTTAGCGATGTCCGTCTGTCTGTCTGTCTGTCTGTCTGTCTGTCTGTCTGTCTGTCTGTCTGTCTGTCTGTCCGTCTCTCTGTCTGTTGATGTATTTTTGTGTGCAAAGTACAGCTCGCAGTTTTAGTCCGATTGTCCTAAAATTTGGTATAGGGTCCTGTTTCGGCTCAAAGACGATCCCTATTGATTTTGGAAAAAATCGGTTCAGATTTAGATATAGCTGTCATATATATTTATCACCGATATGGTCATAATTGGCGTGTATATCAACCGATCTTCCTCAAATTCCGTACATCCGAATATTTTATGAGTCTCGAAAAACTTGCAAAATATCAGCCAAATCGGTTCAGATGTAGATATAGCTCCCATATATAGCTTTCGCCCGATTTACACTCATTTGCCCACAGAGGCCAATTTTTAACTCCGATTTAGTTGAAATTTTGCACAGGGAGTAGAATTAGCATTGTAGCTATGCGTGTCAAATTTGGTTGAAATCGGTTCAGATTTAGATATAGCTCCCATATATAGCTTCCGCCCGATTTACACTCATATGATCACAGAGGCCAATTTTTTGCTCCGATTTAGTTGAAATTTTGCACAGGGAGTAGAATTAGCATTGTAGCTATGCGTGCCAAATTTGGTTGAAATCGGTTCAGATTTAGATATATCTCCAATATATAGCTTTCGCCCGATTTACACTCATATGACCGTAGAGGCCAATTTTTAACTCCGATTTAGTTGAAATTTTACACAGGGAGTAGAATTAGCATTGTAGCTATGCGTGCCAAATTTGGTTGAAATCGGTTCAGATTTAGATATATCTCCAATATATAGCTTTCGCCCGATTTACACTCATATGACCGTAGAGGCCAATTTTTAACTCCGATTTAGTTGAAATTTTACACAGGGAGTAGAATTAGCATTGTAGCTATGCGTGCCAAATTTGGTTGAAATCGGTTCAGATTTAGATATAGCTCCCATATATATGTTTTTCTGATTTCGACAAAAATGGTCAAAATACCAACATTTTCCTTGTAAAATCGCCACTGCTTAGTCGAAAAGTTGTAAAAATGACTCTAATTTTCCTAAACTTCTAATACATATATATCGAGCGATAAATCATAAATAAACTTTTTTGAAGTTTCCTTAAAATTGCTTCAGATTTAAACGTTTCCCATATTTTTTTACTAACATTGTGTTCCACCCTAGTGCATTAGCCGACTTAAATTTTGAGTCTATAGATTTTGTAGAAGTCTATCAAATTCTTCCAGATCGAGTGATATTTAAATTTATGTATTTGGGACAAACCTTTATATATAGCCCCCAACACATTTGACGGATGTGATATGGTATCGAAAATTTAGATCTACAAAGTGGTGCAGGGTATAATATAGTCGGCCCCGCCCGACTTTAGACTTTCCTTACTGGTATTAGTATATGGTATCTAACAATTATGCAAAACTTGGTTTATATCGGTTACCGTAAATGGATCTATATAATTTATCGTATTTATTTATGTGTTCAAAAAAGATTTTATTTTCACATTTGATGCCAATTGAACTCTACGAGGGCGGTTCCGAAACTTCTTAGCTTATCGATGAAAGAGAATAGTTAGTTTTTCAAAAATATTTTTATTTTTCAATATAATCTCCTGAAACTTCAATACACTTAGTCCAACGCTTTTCTAGCAATTCTATCCCTTGATTAAAATAGTTTTCCTCAAGGTCTTCAAAATAGTGGTTTACACTGTAATTGCATTTTCATTTGAGGTAAAACGCTTGCCAGCAAGGATTTTTTTATATTTGGGAACAAGTAAAAAGCACTGGGAGCTAAATCAGGAGAATAAGGTGGGTGGTCAAGCAACTCGTACTTTAATTCGTTGATTTTAGCCAATGTTAAAACACTCTTGTGCGTTGTCTTGATGAAAAATTATTTTTTTGTTTTGTAAGCCAGGACGTTTTTCTCGAATTTGTATATTTAATTGATCCAAAACATTGCAATAGTACTCTGTTCATTCTTATGCGTTTTTGATCTGTTAACAAATGCGGCACCCATCTTGCAGAAAGCTTTTTCATCAGTAGTTCTTCATGCAAAACTAAATGGACTCGATCATTTGAGATGCCCATGATATTAGCAATTTCACGCACTTTTATTCGTCGATCATTTAATACCATATCATGCATTTTGGCTACAATTTCTGTTGTTGTTGGTGTTTTTGGACGTCCACTACGTGGTTCATCTTCAATGCAATGCGTTTTAACTCAGCAACCCAATTTTTTACTGTTGCATATGAAGGAGCACTTTCACCTAATACATTCAACATATCATTATGAATTTCTTGTCCCGATAAACCTTTTTTATGTAAATATTTAATGACAGCACGCATTTCTAATTTTTCGATTGTAAAAAAATTGCGGATGCGTCTTTTTTGAACACCTGTTTCTATATGAAGGAATCGAAACAAAATTTAACATGTGTTCATAACAGCCCAGCAAAAAAATGGAGCACTATTTCAGCAGGATTGTAAGGGAGAGAGGCAGTATCAACAAAACAACTGAATCAGCGCTGTGGGCGATGTCCCGATTTAGAGCAGCTTCTACATAGCGCTGATATAATTACTCATTTTAATAGAAATATTGCTCAGAAGTGATATATAATCTTTAGTATAGCATTGTTGGCGTGAAGGAAAACATCCCTACATTCCATGCATCTATACTGCATGAATTAGTTGCAATAACGTTAACGAATGATCATAAACTAGTTCGATTACTCGTTTACGTTATTGCCACCGATTCATGCAGTGTGGATGCACTGCCTACTTTTTTGTATGTTATACCAACAAGTGCAACTAAACTCTTACTGCTGAAGTATTTTTTGCTGCGAGAGATGGAAGTTTCCAAAGCACTAAACTTTTTTCTGTTTATACCTCGCTTTTTGTGCTAGGCTAAGAAGTTTCCGAACTGTCCTCATATATTTCAATAAAATAATGATATAAATACCGATCACAATACAAGCAGATACCAACAGTATTCGGTATGTTTATATAAACAAGTAAAGAAAGTTCAAAGTTAGACGGTGCTCATTGTATTATATCCTTCAACGCATTGTGGACCAAAATTATTGATACCATTTCAAATCTTTTAACCGATTTAGACAAAATTCTTTACACTTCTGCAAATTCTATGTACTTAAAATTTAAATAACGTTATGGGACGAAACACACATTTAGTAAAAACAAGTAAGGAAAGTTCCGAAGTCGAGCGGGGCCGACTTATATTATAGCCACTTTGTATTTCGATAAAATCAAAATTTTGACAAAATTTTCGATAGAAATAAAATTTTGATAAAATCTTCTATAGAAATAAAATTTTTGACAAAATTTTCTATAGAAATAAAATTTAGACAAAATTTTCTATAGAAATAAAATTTTGGCAAAATTTTCTATAGAAAAAAAAAAATTTATGATAAAATTTTCTGTAGAAAAAAATTTTTTTGACAAAATTTTCTACAGAAATAAAATTTTGACAAAATTTTCTATTGAACTAAAATTTTGACAAAATTTTCTACAGAAATAAAATTTTAACAAAATTTTCTATAGAAATAAAATTTTGACAAAATTTTCTGTAAAAATAAAATTTTGACAAAATTTTCTATAGAAATAAAATTTTGACAAAATTTTCTATAGAAATAAAATTTTATTATTGTTTTTGATCTCAACTTAAAGCCATGAATTGACTAAACTACAAGTGTAGCTTAACCAACAGAGGAAAAGTATGCTTGTCAAATTTATTTGGGCAAAGCCCTATAGACTGCAAGATGGTTGGATGTACAGCTGTTTCGGAATTACCACATTCCTCATCAGCATCCTCTACTTGCAGCAAAACTATCAACCAATTATCAGAATAAATTCGGGTAATTCACTCAACCCAATGTGAACTACACTTGAAGCTGTACATCCAACCATCGAAGCAGGAATCGAGTCCACGGCGGGTATGCTAACCATTGCACCACGCTGGCTCCCAGAAAACTTAAGGAAATACACTTGTTAGAATATAGGAAATTTTCCTATATTTCTTTTATCTACCTGTAATGGATACCTGTCATATGTTTGCGCGTGGGTTGTTTTTTTTCAGTTGGAATCGTGTTGTATGGTATAAGGAGAGATTGTTAAAAATAATGTAATAAATAACAAATAAAATATATAAAATATTTGTTGTTTTAAATTAGTGAGTAAAATTTTCGGTTTTTTTGTTTTTTGAAAACTTATTGAACATAATTATTGATAGCCTCTACACGGACGAAAAAGACTGTTTCATATGTTTGGGTATAAAAATTATATGTTTGCAACTCAAATTTTTTAACACATTATTTTTAAGTGCAAGCATACAATGTTTATAAACTAGCATAACATGTTTGCGGCATATATGTTAATATGTTAGAACATATTATGTATGGGACATAAAATTTTTGTAAATATAATATCAATGGATGCAAACATATATTAATTTAGAAATAGCCTATAAACATATATGTGTTTAGAAAGAGAGACCTAGAGAGTAAAATATATATATACAAAGAAAATTTCATTAAAATTCTTTCTACCAGTGTATGCCTAAGGTGAACACTACAAACAATATTTTGTTTGGACCAATGCTGAAAATATATATGCATGAAGCAAAATGTTTTTGGGGTATATGTTTCAGAAGCGATTTTGTTTGGGAGTAGTTGCTGTAATTATAATAACCCTACGGGAAATGGAACAACCACAGGACCGGTACCAGGTCTAGGACTAATCCCTGGTGTGTAAGGACCAGTTCTGGTCAAAATGTATGGAAGGGACCGGTCACTTTAACATGGGTTTATCATTGTAGGGGTAAATTTACACGTTAGGACACGTGTTGGACTCATTCCAATGGACATGTACTGGGACAATTTAGCAGAAACACTCCATAGGCAGGTCCTCAGGACCCATACTCGGACATCCGAATCGCATTCGAACATTTGAAAACATTTTAAATATGTCGAACAATAGGTTATTCTGATAATATTGTTTCACCAAATGTTTCACCAAATTCACCAAATGATTTTAATATCAAGCGAGTACGGAAATCAATAAATTACGACTATTTAAAAATTGCAACTAACTGGAGAACCGGTACCAGTTCTGTGATGGGTCCGTCAGTAGCAATTTGTACCAATTTCCCGTAGGAAAATTAAGTAATAAATAAATAAAAAACACACAATAAGACTTGTAGCATATTTGTCGCAATCATGATGTCGCAACCCATTTATGTTTGGCACGAAAACAATATTTTTGCGGCAACAATATTCCATATTCTCAATCCAAACATAACATTTTGCTCTATGATGTGATCATATTCCTTCTATTCGTGCGATCTTTAAATCAAGGGTCTTTAAAAGTAAAATTACGATCTCAGTGGACAATTTTTCCATTGGATATATTTATAAAAATTTTTACGAACAGATCAATATCCGTTTAAAAATTCAAACTGTATGTCAAATCATTATAAATGGAATGATAAAGTTAATATACCCCTATCAGTTGGTGGAGGCTATAAAAATTAAAAAAGAAAAAAAAAAAACAAGTATATACGGCCGTAAGTTCGGCCAGGCCGAAGCTTATGTACCCTCCATCATGGATTGCGTAGAAACTTCTTCTAAACACTGCCATCCACAATCGAATTACTTAACTTGCGGTAACACTTGCCGATGGCAAGGTATCTTAAAACCTCCTAACACCATCTTCTAAATTGTATGTAAGTCCATACGTGGTATATATTAAATCAAACAAGTAAGTAAAGTCTAAAGTCGGGCGGAGCCGACTATATTATACCCTTCACCACTATGTAGGCAAACATTTGTGTTACCATCTCAACTACTTAAAATTTGCTGGGAGCTATATAAAAGTTTGCATTTCCAGATACAAATACTTTTAATGGAAACAATTTTTTGTACTTCTACAAAAACTCTAGAATTAAAATTTAAATCGGCTAACGCCCTGGGATGAAACACAATGTTAGTAAAAAATATGGGAAATATGAAGCGTGAGAAATTTTAATGCAATTGTACAAAAGAGATTTATGATTTTTCAGGCGATACATATGTATTCGAGATATAGGACAATTAGAGTAATATTTACAATTTTTGCTACTCAGCAGTGGCGATTTTACAAGGATATTGGTTAGATCTCGCCAAGATATGTGGTCAAGTGTGGGTTGTGATATATTATTTGGTCTAGTCGGGTGACTTGGAGCCTTATTTAAAACTCATCCGTTCTGTGGAAATTTTGGCATTGTAGTGTGTAGGATATGGCTAAGATATGGGGAAATCATCACAGAATTTTGTGTAAAGTGTGAGAATTTTGGCCATATTTGTATTCTCTGAGGAAAATATCCAGTCAATTGGAGGAAAATCCCATTGAAAATGGGTCTAAAATATGAAACAGTCTACCATATTTCCCCAACTCTGGTGTACGTATATATGGGAGCTATATACAATCTGAACCAATTTTAACTAAATTGGACATGCATTGTTAGAATAATAATTCTGCTATCTATGCGAAATTTCACGTAAATGGGAGTATAACTTTGGCCCACCTGGTCATATGAGTGCAAATCGGACGGGAGATATATATGGGAGCCATATCTAAATCTGAACCGATTTCAACCAAATTTGCCACAATTACCTATACTACTAAACGTACTCCTTGTGCGAAATTTGAAGCAAATCACGGCAAAACCCTGGATTTTGAGGCCATATAAGTTCAAATCGGACGAAATATATATATATGGGAGCTATATCTAAATCTGAATCGATTTTGACCATATTTGGCACATACAATAGTATCGTTAAAAGTACCGTTTGAGCAAAATTTGAAGTAAGTCAGGGCAAAACTCTGGCTTTTGAGACCATATAAGTCCAAATCGGGCGAAAGATATATATGTGAGCTATATCTAAATCTGAACCGATTTTAACAAAATTTGACACACTTAAGGATACTATTAAAAGTACCCCTTGTGCAAAATTTGAAGCAAATCACGGCAAAACTCTGGCTTTTGTGGCCATATAAGTTCAAATCGGACGAAAGATATATATGGGAGCTATATCTAAATTTGAACCGATTTCAATCAAATTTACCAAGCATTGGTAGAATATCAATGCTACCCTCTGTACAAAATTTCACGAAGATCGGTAGTAAACTTTGGCCTCTGTGGTCATATGAGTCTAAATCGGACGAAAGATATATATGGGAGCTATATCTAAATCTGAACCGATTTGGCTGATATTTTGAAAGATTTTCGAGATTCATAAAATATTTAGATGTACGGTATTTCAAGAAAATCGGTTGATAAACACGCTAACTATGACCACATCGGTGATAAATATATATGGCAGCTATATCTAAATCTGAACCGATTTTTTTCAAAACCAATAGCGATTGTCTCTGTCCCAAGAAACGGCCCTATTCCAAATTTGAGGACGATCGGACTTAAATTGTGCACAAAATACAGCACAAAATTACATATACAGACAGACGGACGGACAGACAGACAGACAGACGGACATCGCTAAATCGACTCAGAATTTAATTCTAAGCCGATCGGTATACTAAAAGATGGGTCTATGACCACTATTTGTTGGCGTTACATACAAATGCACAAACTTATTATACCCTGTACTACAGTATTGGTGAAGGGTATAAAAAGATCGATTCAATACGTATATAATTCAATTTGACAAAGTAGACATAAAACTTTGACAAAATTTTCTACAGAAATAAAATTTTAACAAAATTTTCTATAGAAATAAAAATGTTGACAAAATTTTCTATAGAATGAAAATGTTGACAAACATTTCTACAGAAATAAAATTTTAACAAAATATTCTATAGAAATAAACTTTTGACAAAATATTCTATAGAAATAAAATCTTGGTAGATTATTTTTGGCTCGAGTGGCAACCATGATTATGAACCGAATAAAATTTGAACAAAATTTTCTATAGAAATAAAATTTTGACAAAATTTTCTATAGAAATAAAATTTTGAAAAAATTTCTATAGAAATAAAATTTTGGTAGATTATTTTTGGCTCTAGTGGCAACCATGATTATGAACCGATATGGACCAATTTTTGTGTGATTGGACCAATTTTGGTATGGTTGTTAGCGACCATATACTAACACCACGTTCCTAATTTGAACCGGATCGGATGAATTTTGCTCCTCCAAGAGAGGAGGTCAAATCTGGAGAACGTTTTATATGGGGGATATATATAATTATGGACCGATATGAACCAATTCTGGCACGGTTGTTAAAGATCATATACTAACACCATGTTCCAAATTACAACCGGATTGGATGAAATTTGCTTCTCTTGGAGACTTCGCAAGCCAAATCTGGGGATCGGTTTATATGGGGGCTATATATAATTATGAACCGATGTGGACCAATTTTTGCATGGTTGTTAGAGACCATATACCAACATCATGTACCAAATTTCAGCCGGATCGGATGAAATTTTCTTCTCTTTGAGGCTCCGCAAGCCAAATCTGGGGATCGGTTTATATGGGGGCTATATATAATTATGAACCGATGTGGACCAATTTTTGCATGGTTGGTAGAGACCATATACCAACACCATGTACCAAATTTCAGCCGGATCGGATCAAATTTGCTTCTCTTTTAGGCTCCGCAAGCCAAATCTGGGGATCGGTTTATATGGGGGCTATATATAATTATGGACCGATGTGGACCAATTTTTGCATGGTTGTTAGAGACCATATACCAACACCATATACCAAATTTCAGCCAGATCGGATGAAATATGCTTCTGTTAGAGGCTCCACAAGCCAAATCTGAGGATCCCTTTATATGAGGGCTATACGTAAAAGTGGACCGATATGGCCCATTTTAAATACCATCTGACCTACATAGATAGCAACTACTTGTGCCAAGTTTCAAGTCGATAGCTTGTTTCGTTCGGAGGTAGCATGATTTCAACAGACGGACGGACGGACGGACGGACGGACATGCTTAGATCGACTCAGAATTTCACCACGTCCCAGAATATATATACTTTATGGGGTCTTAGAGCAATATTTCGATGTGTTACAAACGGAATGACCAAGTTAATATACCCCCATCCTATGATGGAGGGTATAAAAACACTTTAAAGTAAAAATGTTTTTTTTGGAAAAAAGTCTTTAAAGCAACGATGCAACATCTTCAAAAAAAAACTTTAGCCTTTATTTCATTTTTTTGCTTTATTATTAATTTAAACATTCCATCTCTTAATTAATTGAGAAAGTATTTTTTAAAACAAATTTTATTCTTTACACTAATAAAAATTTGCATTACATCAAAAACACACTATTTCACCGAAGGGAAAATATGAATATAATACAAATATTTAAAAAAAAAAACAATCATAAACTAAAATTTCTTTATTTGAAAAGCATTTGTAAATTTACTTTCTTAGAAGTACAACCGTCGTTCTTCTCTCTTTCCTTTCTCAATTACAGGTGGTTTATTTAGTTCTCTGCACTCTTTTATATAATACAAACAATGTAGAAGAAATTATTCGATTCTATACATTTTTTTTAAATTTTACCGCCTAGATGGAGAATCGAACCGCGGACCATACAGTTTGTAAGCCAACACACGTCATCAACAGACAATTATCGTTGTAGCCATCAACGCACAAGTAAACAGTTCTATTTATAGACCACATTGTTGGACACACACAAGCCGATGTAAAGAAACTTCATTTAAAGAAAACAAACCACATTAGTCGGTCTCTTTCTTACAAACATTGTATCAAATACAACTTTGGGAAATGGGAATACTGTACGAGGGTTGGCTTTTTTTTGTCAGGATTGGATAACCATAGTGTTAGGTTAGGTGGCAGCCGGATGTATCAGGCTCACTTAGACTATTCCCTCCATTGTGATACCACTGTGTTGAACTTCTCCCTAGTGTTGCAATCTGCCAACTGACAGCTCTATCGTAAAGCTTGAAATTTTTGAGGTTATACTAGCATTATTTGTGTTGTTTACAGCAACTTAAAAGATTCATAAAGTCCAAATAACAAAATTAAATGGTGAGCATTTTCGTGCGATTATTTTTTACAGATTAATTAAATTTTTGACGATGAAGCTCCGTCAAGGGTCAGATAGTACGGTAAATTCCACTGAAGTCGTAGTTCACTCTATGACGAATTTTTTGAAGGTCGTTCAAAATCAGTGTTATGTGTCTTGACCCTTAAAGTCTTATATGTCTTACCCCCACCCCCATTTTCATGAAGCTCCGTTAGTGCTACGTTATCTAACGATCTTTTTAACCATACTATGGACATACCTGTCATGTTGCCTATATATTTCACACGCCAGTTTGCAACTTATTTTCTTTTTATTTTTTTTCTCGATGTTATTTTAAAGTAGAGGCTTTAATCTAAATAAGTGTTAAATATTTTACATATTTGTGAGCACTAAAATGCATTTTTATAAACTTCTTTAACAATAAATGAAATATATGAAATATTGAGTCAATTTTTCTACTGTATGTCTCTAGTAAATGGACATTCGTACAAAAACTATAGCAGATATTTTTTCGGGTTCTTTTTTGTATTTTTTCTCACACTTCGATAGATATAATAGGTCAAATAGCACTTATTTTCATAAATCTAGTTGGTCACAATTCAAGAATTAATTTTTCAGAACAAACTCATGTAGCTCTTGAAGTAATTGAGGTAGGTCCTCAGAATTAAAATTTTTATTCTACATGCTATTAATACAAGTAAAAACAGAAGAAAAATTTAAGTTTGTAACATTAGGTTTATTTCGGTAGTGAAAGGGTTAACTGCTGACAATTTTCCAGGTTTTGGCGTAGCCCCCATATAGACCGATCTCCAGATTTGACTTCTTGGGCTTCTAAACACCACAATTTTAATCCCAAACACATACATTTAAATATCACTCGATGTGGACAGAATTTGATAGACTTCTACAAAATCTATAGACTCAAAATTTAAGTTGGCTAATGCACTAGGATGGAACACAATTTTAGTAAAAAACAAGTAAGTAAAGTCTAAAGTCGGGCGGGACCGACTATATTATACCCTTCACCACTATGTAGACCAAAAATTTGTGTTACCATTTCAACTCCTTCAAATTTGTTGGGAGTTATTATGAAGGTTTTTATTAGAAATATTTATATAATTTATATACAATATGGAGACAATTTTTTGTGCTTCTATAAAATCTCTAGAATTAAAATTTAAATCGGCTAACACCCTGTAATGAAACACAATGTTAGTTAACATACAAAATATGGGAAATATAAAGCTAGAGAAATTTTAATGCAATTGTACGAAATAATATTTACGATTTAGCGAGCGAGAAATACGTATTCGAGATAAAGGAAAATTTAAGTAATATTTAAAATTTTTGCTACAGTGGCGCTTTTACAAGGATATTGGTTAAATCTCGGCATTATATGTGGTCAATTGTGGGTTGTGATATATTATTTGGCCTAGTTTATTTAAAATTCGACGGTTTTGTGGAAAGTGTGGTATTACAGTGTGAAATATGACTACGAGATCTGAACCAATTAGATCAAAAAGCATATTAAATATATTATCTGTGGAAACTATCGAGTCAACTGAAGGAAACTCCCATTGAAAATGGGTCTAAAATATGAAACATTCTACTCTACTCTGGCGTATATATACAAAATTTGAAGCAAATCAGGCTTCAACTCTGGCTTTTGTGCAAATCGGACGAAATATATATATATATATGGGAGCTCTATCTGAATCTGAACCGAGTTCAAACAAATTTGGCACAGTTAAAATACTATTAAACGCACTCCTTTTGCAAAATTTGAAGCAAATCAGGGTAAAATTCTGGCTTTTGAGGCCATAAGTGCAAATCGGACGAAAAGTATATATGGGAGCTATATCTAAATCTGAACCGATTTCAACCAAATTTGGCACATTTAGAATCAAATCAGGGCAAAATTCTGGCTTTTGAAGCCATATAAGTGCAAATCGGACGAAAGATATATATGGGAGCTATATCTAAATCTGAACCGATTTAGCTGATGTTTTGCAGGTTTTACGTGACCGACAAAATATTCAGATGTACGAAATCTGAAGAAGATCGGTTCATAAATACGTGAATTATGATCACATCGGTGATAAATATGTATGGCAGCTATATCTAAATCTGAACCGATTTTTTCCAAAATCAATAGCGATTGTCTTTGACCCGAAGAAAGACCCCATGCCAAAATTGAGGACGATCGGACTTAAATTGCGAGCTGTACTTTGTGCACAAAATTATATATACAGACAGACGGACAGACGGATATCGCTAAATCGACTCAGAATTTAATTCTAAGCCGATCGGTATACTAAGAGATGGGTCTATGACTATTATTTCTTGGTGTTACATACAAATGCACAAACTTATTATACCCTGTTCCACAGTGTGGCGCAGGGTATAAATATGGGAAACATTTAAATCTGAAGCAATTTTAAGGAAACTTCGCAAAACTTTATTTATGATTTATCGCTCGATGTATATGTATTAGAAGTTTAGGAAAATTAGTGTCATTTTTACAACTTTTCGACTATGCAGTGGCGATTTTACAAGGAAAATGTTGGTATTTTAACCATTTTTGTCGAAATCAGAAAAACATATATATGGGAGCTATATCTAAATCTGAACCGATTTCAATCAAATTTGGCGCACATGACTATATTACTAATTGTACTCCTAGTGCAAAATTTCAACCAAATTGGGCCAAAACTCTGCCTTCTGGGGCCATATAAGTCCATATCGGGCGAAAAATATATATGGAAGCTATACCTAAATCTGAACCGATTTCAATCAAATTTGGCACACATGACTACACTACCAATTGTACTCCTTGTGCAAAATTTCAAGCTAATCGGGATAAAACTCTGGCTTCTGGGTCCATATAAGTGCATATCGGGCGAAAGATATATATGGGAGCTATATCTAAATCTGATTCGATTTCAACCAAATAGCTACAATGCTAAATCACGTATAGCTACAATGCTAAATCTACTCCCTGTGCAAAATTTCAACCAAATTGGGTCATAACTCTGGCTTGTAGGACCATATTAGTCCATATCGGGCGAAAGATATATATGGGAACTATATCTAAATCTGAAACGACTTCAATCAAATTTTGCACACTTGACTATACGACTAACCCCCATTTTCACAAAGCTCCGTTAGTGTTCCGTTAACTAACCAACTTTTAAACCGTATTATGGACGAAGCTGTCACCTTGCATATATATTCCATATGCCAGTTAGGAACTTAACTGACGAACATTTTTTCAGTTAAATTTAACTGGAGAGAAGATATTTGCAATTTACTTTTTGTTAACTGGCAGTTAAAGCCTAACGGAGCTACATGAAAATGGCCGTAAGTGTTATGTTAGTACAAAATTTCAAGCAAATCGGTATAAAACCCTGGCTTCTGGGTCGATATTAGTGCATATCGGCCGAAAGATATATATGGGAGCTATATCTAAATCTGAACCGATTTCTTCCAAAATCAATAGGAACATGTGCCAAATTTGAAGGCGATTGGACTTAAATTGCGACCAAGACTTTGATCACAAAAATGTGTTCACAGACTGACGGACGGACGGAGGGACGGACGGACGGACGGACGGACGGACAGACGGACGGTTATATCGACTCAGGGACCCAACCTGAGCACTAATGCCAAAGACACCATGTGTCTATCTCGTCTCCTTCTGGGTATTACAAACATATGCACTAACTTATAATACCCTGTTCCACAGTGTGGCGCAGGGTATAAATATGGGAAACATTTAAATCTGAAGCAATTTTAAGGAAACATCGCAAAACTTTATTTATGATTAATCGCTCGATGTATATGTATTAGAAGTTTAGGAAAATTAGTGTCATTTTTTCAACTTTTCGACTATGCAGTGGCGATTTTACAAATAAAATGTTGGTATTTTGACCATTTTTGTTGAAATTAGAAAAACATATATATGGGAGCTATATCTAAATCTGAACCGATTTAAACCAAATTTGGCACGCATAGCTACAATGCCAGTTCTAATCCCTGTGCAAAATTTCAACTAAATCGGAGTTAAAATTGGCCTCTGTGGTCATATGAGCCTAAATCGGATGAATGATATAAATGGGAGCTATATCAAAATCTGAACCGATTTGAACCAAATTTGACACGCTTAACGATACTATTAAATGTACTCCTTGTGCAAAATTTGAAGCAAATCAGGGCAAACCTTTGGCTTTTGAGGCCATATGAGTCTAAAACGGGCGAAAGATATATATGGGAGTTATATCTAAATCTGAACTGATTTTAACCAAATTTAGCATACTGAATGATACTCTTAAACATACTCCTTGTGCAAAATTTTACATAAATCAGGGCAAAACTCTGGCTTTTGCGGTCATATTAGTCGAAATCGGACGAAAGATATATATGGGAGCTATATCTAAATCTGAACAGATTTCAACCAAATTTAGCACAATTAACAATGCTATTAAAAGTGCTCCTTGTGCAAAATTTGAAGCAAATTAGGACAAAACTCTGGCTTTTTATGGCCATATAAGTTCAAATCGGACGAAAGATATATATGGGAGCTATATCTAAATCTGAACCGATTTGGATGATATTTTGCATATCTTACGAAAGCCCCAAAATATTTGGCTGCCCGAAATTTTGAGAAAATACGTCAATTATGACCAGATCGGTGATAAATATATATGGCAGTTATATCTAAATCTGAACCGATATTTTTCAAAATCAATAGCGATTGTCTTTTAGCCGATGTAAAACTGTGTGCCAAATTTGAGGACGATCGGACTTAAACTGCGAGTTGTACTTTGCACACAAAATTACATATACAGACGGACGGACGGACAGAATTTAATTCTAAGACGATCGGTATACTAAACGATGGGTCTCAGATTTTTCCTTCTTGGCGTTACATACAAATGCACAAACTTATTATACCCTGTACCACAGTAGTGGTGAAGGGTATAAAAATTGAATTTAGAATTTCACCACGACCCAGAATATACATACATATGTACATATATATTTTGATGTGTTACAAATGGAATGGCAAAGTTGATTGATTGTGTAGGGTATAACAAATAAAGAAATTCAAAAACCGAATGAAAAACTTTTCTGTTAACCGTTGTGTTTTTGCGTGTATGTACTGCATTTTTATTCAACCTTTAAAACAAAGACGTAAACTTTGGATCCACATAAACTTTTCGATCAGTGTAAAAAAAATAGTAACAAGAAAATAAGGAAATGGTTCACTTTCATTTTCTGCTGAAGTTTAACCTTTTGAGTTCGTCAAATAAACTTTGTAATTGAAGTGGCAGTCATAGAAATGTGACTGTGATGGTCCTGAACATACAAACATGTTTGTTTGTATATTGGAAATAAAACTAGTGGAAGGGGGGAATGGGGTTCTGGACTGGAATATGCATTAGGTATGGGCTTATTTTTATTGAGGGGGAATTATGTTTGAATCTTTTTGTAGAATAATCTATTGAGTTTTCGAACAATAATCGAGGTCGCAAAATATTTGATGTATTCATTGCATTTGCTCCTCATACATTAGCCAGGAAATTTTAAAATTATTGACTCAGAAATTTAAAATAAGGAAAAGAAATTTAAATAAGAAAACATTATTTTCGCCAAATACACTCCAAAATATATGAACCGTCTAGAGCACTAAAGCCAATTTAACTATATTTGATGGCTTGAGAAAGTTTTCTTGATTTTAATAATTACGCTTGTTAGTTAAATCAAGAAATAGGACAAGTAAAGGGTGATACGGTCAAAATTTGGTCAAGGGAAAACGCGTGTAAATCGGTGAAATCGTTTATTTAAAAAATCAAATTAAATTTCTTTTTCAAGTTCAATTAGTATCAAATTCAGGAAAAATATTCAGTTAGGCTTTCGCTTTTCCAAATCCGAATTGCCGGGCCTCACGCTTGACACCTGCCATCAGATTTTGTACAGCCACCTTGTCCACTTTCTTCGCCGCAGAAAGCCAGTTTGCCTTGAACTGCTGCTCGTCCTTAGCAGTTTTTTGGTCTTCTTTAGGTTCCGCTTGTCAATAGCCCAGTATTTCTCAATTGGGCGGAGCTCTGGCGTGTTGGGAGGATTCTTGTCCTTGGGAACCACCTGCACGTTGTTGGCGGCGTACTACTCCATGGCCTTTTTACCGTAATGGCAAGATGCCAAATTCGGCCAAAACAGTACGGAACAACCGTGTTTCTTCAGGAAAGGCAGCAGACGTTTATTCAAACACTCTTTCACGTAAATTTCCCGGAAGCTATGAAAATGCTGCTTTTCAAGCCACAGGTACAGATGGCTTGCCAAACCAAATATTTCTTTGCGAACTTTGACAGTTTTATGTGCTTGAAAATATCTGCTACCTTTCCCCTTCCTTTTGCCGTATAAAACTCCTGTCCCGGAAGCTGCTTGTAGTCAGCTTTGACGTACGTTTCGTCGTCCATTACCACGCAGTCAAACTTCGTCAGCATCGTCGTGTACAGCCTCCGGGATCGCGCTTTGGCCGTCGTATTTTGTTTATCATCGCGATTTGGAGTCACTACCTTCTTGTAAGTCGATAGTCCGGCTCGTTTTTTGGCTCGATGCACGGTTGTAGACGATACACCCAGCTTATTTGCGGCATCTCGGAGAGAGAGGTTAGGGTTTCGCTTGAAACTACCGGCAACTCTCTTTGTCGTCTCAGCGGCTTCCGGTTTTCGATTTCCCCCCGATCCAGACTTCCTGGCTGTCGACAAACGTTCCCCAAACACTTTAATTACATTTGTAACGGTAGATTTGGCAACTTTTAGCGATTTTGCCAGCTTTGCGTGCGAGTAGCTCGGATTTTCGCGATGTGCGAGCAAAATTTTGATACGCTCTCTTCTTGCTTGGACGGCATTTTGGCAACTGAAGAGTGAATTCCAAAATTAAAATAGGAGCACACACCTTCAAAATGAGGGGTGTTCAGGTTTTTTAAATGCAAAATTGAAAGAAATACGTCAAGTTTATATTGAACAAATTTTGACCGTATCACCCTTTATGTTCACTTTTCAAGCTGAAAACCAGCTTGTTTTCACGGTTACTTGTTTTTAATTAATTAATTATACCCTGCGCCACACTGTGGAACAGGGTATTATAAGTTAGTGCATATGTTTGTAACACCCAGAAGGAGACGAGATAGACACATGGTGTCTTTGGCAATAATGCTCAGGGTGGGTCCCTGAGTCGATATAACCATGTCCGTCTGTCCGTCCGTCCGTCCGTCCGTCCGTCCGTATAACACTTAGTCGTATAGTTAAGTGTGCAAAATTTGATTGAAATCGGTTCAGATTTAGATATAGCTCCCATATATATCTTTCGCCCGATATGGGCTTATATAGCCCCAGAAGCCAGATTTTTGGCCGAATTTGGTTGAAATTGTGCACTAGGAGTACAATTAGTAGTATAGTCAAGTGTGCAAAATTTGATTGAAATCGGTTTAGATTTAGATATAGCTCCCATATATATGTTTCGCCCGATATGGACTAATATGGTCCTAAAAGCCAGAGTTTTGGCCCAATTTGGTTGAAATTTTGCACTGGGAGTAGATTTAGCATTGTAGCTATGCGCGCCTAATTTGGCTGAAATCGATTCAGATTTAGATATAGCTTCCATATATATCTTTCGCCCGATTTCCACTTATATGGACCCAGAAGCCAGAGTTTTATCCCGATTCGCTTGAAATATTGCACAGGAGTACAATTGGTAGTATAGTCATGTGTGCCAAATTTGATTGAAATCGGTTCAGATTTAGATATAGCTTCCATATACATTTTTCGCCCGATATGGACTTATATGGCACCAGAAGCCAGAGTTTTGGCCCAATTTGGTTGAAATTTTGCACTAGGAGTACAATTAGTAACATAGTCATGTGTGCCAAATTTGATTGAAATCGGTTCAGATTTAGATATAGCTCCCATATATATGTTTTTCTGATTTCGACAAAAATGGTCAAAATACCAACATTTTCCTTATTAAATCGCCACTGCTTAATCGAAAAGTTGTAAAAATGACTCTAATTTTCCTAAACTTCTAATACATATATATCGAGCGATAAATCATAAATAAACTTTTGAGAAGTTTCCTTAAAATTGCTTCAGTACAGGGTATGCTGTGGTACAGGGTATAATAAGTTTGTGCATTTGTATGTAACGACAAGAAGGAGTAATCATAGACCAACCTTTTAGTATACGGATCGGCTTAGAATTAAATTCTGAGTCGATTTAGCGATGTCCGTCTGTCTGTCCGTCTGTCTGTTGATGTATTTTTGTGTGCAAAGTACAGCTCGCAGTTTTAGTCCGATTGTCCTAAAATTTGGTACAGGGTCCTGTTTCGGCTCAAAGACGATCCCTGTTGATTTTGAAAAAAATCGGTTCAGATTTAGATATAGCTGCCATATATATTTTTCACCGATCTGGTCATAATTGGCTTGTATATCAACCGATCTTTCTCAAATTCCGTACATCCGAATATTTTATGAGTCTCGAAAAACTTGCAAAATATTAGTCAAATCGGTTCAGATTTAGATATAGCTCCCATATATAGCTTTCGCCCGATTTACACTCATTTGCCCACAGAGGCCAATTTTTTGCTCCGATTTAGTTGAAATTTTGCACAGGGAGTAGAATTAGCATTGTAGCTATGCGTGCCAAATTTGGTTGAAATCGGTTCAGATTTAGATATATCTCCCATATAGAGCTTTCGCCCGATTTCCACTCATATGACCACAGAGGCCAATTTTTATCTCCGATTTAGTTGAAATTTTGCACAGGGAGTAGAATTAGCATTGTAGCTATGCGTGCCAAATTTGGTTGACATCGGTTCAGATTTAGATACAGCTCCCATATATAGCTTTCGTCCGATTAACACGCATATGACCACTGAGGTCAATTTTTATCTCCGATTTAAATGAAATTTTGCACAGGGACTACAATTAGCATTGTAGCTATGCGTGCCAAATTTGGTTGAAATCGGTTCAGATTTAGATATATCTCCCATATATAGCTTTCGCCCGATTTACACTCATATGACAGAGGCCAATTTTTTGCTCCAATTTAGTTGAAATTTTGCACAGGGAGTAGAATTAGCATTGTAGCTATGCGTGCCAAATTTGGTTGAAATCGGTTCAGATTTAGATATATCTCCCATATATAGCTTTCGCCCGATTTCCACTCATATGACCACAGAGGCCAATTTTTATCTCCGATTTAGTTGAAATTTTGCACAGGGAGTAGAATTAGCATTGTAGCTATGCGTGCCAAATTTAGTTGAAATCGGTTTAGATTTAGATATAGCTCCCATATATATGTTTTTCTGATTTCGACAAAAATGGTCAAAATACCAACATTTTTCTTGTAAAATCGCCACTGCTTAGTCGGAAAGTTGTAAAAATGAATATAATTTTTCTAAACTTATAATACATATATATCGAGCGATAAATCATAAATAAACTTTTGCGAAGTTTCCTTAAAATTGCATCAGATTTAAATGTTTCCCATATTTATACCCTTCACCACTACTGTGGTACAGGGTATAATAAGTTTGTGCATTTGTATGTAACGCCAAGAAGGAGTAATCATAGACCAACCTTTTAGTATACGGATCGGCTTAGAATTAAATTCTGAGTCTATTTAGCGATGTCCGTCTGTCTGTCTGTCTGTTGATGTATTTTTTTTACTTACATTGTGTTCCACCCTAGTGCATTAGCCGACTTAAATTTTGAGTCTATAGATTTTGTAGAAGTCTATCAAATTCTTCCAGATCGAGTGATATTTAAATGTACGTATTTGGGACAAACCTTTATATATAGCCCCCAACACGTTTGACGGATGTGATATGGTATCGAAAATTTAGATCTACATAGTGGTGTAGGGTATAATATAGTCGGCACCGCCCGACTTTAGACTTTCCTTACTTGTTTAGAAATATAAAATTATTTGCAAACATTTTCTTGGATCTTTTCCATCCATTATTTGGTAAGACTCCATCAAAATATAATAGTCTTCATAAATATATTTGTACTTTTAAATTAGTGTTTTGGTGAAAAAGCCGAACAAAGTACTCACCTTAAAGCGGAAAATCATTTCACTCGAGTACGAGGGATTTCCGACAAATCAGATTATCCTATTTCTTTCTTAAGGCACTGGAGAGGCTGTTAGATATTTATATTAGAACAAGAATCGATTCAAGATTGCTCTCTCGGCAAGATATTGGAAAATCACGTATCCTTTTTCTCCACGCTACCTGTAAATTTCAAGCAAATCAGAGAATTTTTGGTTCAATTTTCAAATAATCAGATTAGGGGGAGGTAGCTCTCCCCGACAAGGTATGAAACAATGAGGTACCATACCATATTTTCACCACTCTGTCACCCTCTATGTCAAAGCGAAAATGTGTTCGCTGTAAGAGGGAGGTCCTCCTCCCCGACAAGGTATCAAAAAATGAGGTAGCCTTTTTTGTCACATGAAATAACTTCAGACGATTTTATATAAATAGAAGAAGATATCCATGTTAAAGTCTAAATACAAAACGCCTTCAATGAAAAGTCTATCAAAGAAATGGGTCATGTGTTTTTTTCGATGTGAAAATGACCCACTCTAATAAATAAAGATGTATGTTTGCTTATGCGAATGAGTGTAATGAGGGTTCTTGTCATACCTGTGGCATAATATTACCAAGCAAAAGTTATTCACTCCGTCTGGATTTTCGGTATTACTTTTATTTTGCTTTTGATGTCAGCAGGTTAAGGCAAACTTTTTGATCTCCATCTGTTTTCGAAAGAGCTTTTGAGTAAGATGGTGTGGGAGAGATGGCAATCTTTCAAGAGATGTTAACGTTATCTTGGTATTAAAAAGGAAACATTGCTAAGGAGATTTTATTAGCCTTGGATGTATACACTAGGGCAGGGGTAATTTTTCATTCACTAAGGGATGGTTGATGAATTGGTTGGCAATAGGGTTTTTCCTTTACCGTCAAAATGGGAATTTGTTTTAAGTTTTTCAGGATCTCCTTCAAAAAATAACTTTCTTTTATATGCCATCAGTTGTAGACATTTCAACAAATCAAAAAACAAAAAAAAAAAGCCTAATTCCTGGGATCTACGATCGGAATCTGCCAACACAACCCAAGTAATTGGATTGTGGAGGACAATGTTTAGTAGGAATCCCTATAAGATTCGACCTCGCCGGACTTACGGCCGTATATCCATGTTTTTATACCCACCACCATAGAATGGTGATAACAAGTATGTCATTCCGTTTGCAACATATCGAAATATCGATTTCTGACTATATAAATTATATATATTCTTGATCAGGGAGAAATTGTAAGACGATATAAGCATGTCTGTCTGTCTGTCTGTTGTAATCACTCTACAGTCTTCAATAAAGGAGCTATCGTCCTGAAATTTGGCACAGAATCGTCTTTTGTCTGCACGCAGGCCAAGTTTGAAGTTGGGCTATATCGGTCCATGTTTTGATATAGCTGCCATATAAACCGATCCCCCGTTTTGGGGTCCTGGGATTATAGAAACCGTAGTTTTTATCCAATTTGCCTAAAATTAGAAATCTAGGGGTATTCTAGGCCCATAAAGAGGTGTGCCGAAAATGGTGAGTTTCGGTCAATGTTTTTATATACTTTGCCTGATATTGGATATCTAGGGGTATTCTAAGGCCATAAAGAGATGTGCCGAAAATGGTGATTATCAGACTATGTTTTGATATAGCCCCCATATAGATCGATCTCCCGAGTTTACTTCTTGGGCTTCTAGAATCCATAGTTTTTATCCAATTTGCCTGGAATTGGAAATCTAGAGGTATTCTAGGACCATAAAGAGGTGTGGCTAATATATTGTGTATCGGTACAGTTTTTGATATAGGCCCCTAATAAACCGATCGCCGAAAACTATTGACCGAAGCGGACGCTCGCCTTATGATGGCAGAAATGTGGCAGAACAAGTCTGTAACTCCGAAAAATACTGCTGTTGCCAAAACAGGGCACGTTAGTGACTGGACAGCAAGACTGAAGTTTGCAAGAGGACATACAAATTGGACGACAGATGACTGAAAACGTGTTATTTGGTCAGATTAATCAAAATTTAACCGTTTCCAATCGGACGGTAAACAATATTGCTGGCATCGTCCTGGCCATGCCATTCAGCGCCACTATGTTAAACAAACTGTGAAGCATGGTTGTGGAAGCATCATGGTTTGGGGCTGCTTCACTTGGTGGCACATTGGGCCATTGCAGAAAATTGATGGTTATGAAGAAGGAAGACTACCTCGCCATTTTGCAAACCCGAGTTTGTTGACAAGAGTGCCTATCCTGAGATGAAGTCGTATTTCAACAGGATGGTGATCCGAAACATAGTGCAAAAATAGTGAAAAAATGGCTTAGTGAGCAAAAATTTCAAGAAATGAATTGGCCAGGGCAATGGGCCGACCTCAACCCGATTGAGAAGTTATGGTCATTCGTGGGAAGACAGCTGGGATTGTACAAACCAGCTCCATCAAAATTAGAAGACCTGTGGGAACGAGTTTTTTTTGGCATACTGTCAAAAAGTATAAATATGGTATTAAAAAATAAAGGGGTTATGGACCAAGTACTAGAAAATGTTCCAAATGACACCGGTATAGAAAAGTGCAAAATTGAGTACCTTCAAGTATTTTGTGTTATGTTTATTTATCTCTCTGATTTCTTTACTTTTTGTTTTGAGGTTTTTTGTTGTTGTTTTATTTAAAATTGTAGAAGGAATAAAGGAAAAATAAAATTATTTTGAGTTTCGTTTTTACTGCTTATTTTATTCGTTTAGAAATGAAAAACACAAAAAAAATATAATTATGTACTCATTTCTGCACGCCACTGTATATATGATAGCTATATCTCAATTTGAACCAATTTCAACTAAATTGGCCATGCATAGTAAACATTTTAATTCCATTGCCTTTGCACAATTTCAAGTAAATCGGAAACAAGCTATCGACTTGCAACTTGGCACAAGTAGTTGTTATTGATGTAGGTCGGATGGTATTGCAAATGGGCCATATCGGTCCACTTTTACGTATAGCCCCCATATAAACGGACCCCCAAATTTGGCTTGCGATTGCTCTAAGAGAAGCAAATTTCATCCGATCCGGCTAAAATTTGGTACATGGTGTTAGTATATGGTCGCTAACAACCGTGCAAAAAATGGTCCATATCGGTCCTCTTTTACGTATAGCCCCCATATAAACGGACCCCCAAATTTGGTTTGCGATTGCTCTAAAAGAAGCAAATTTCATCCGATCAGGCTGAAATTTGGTACATGGTGCTATTATATGGTCTCTAACAACCATGCAAAAATTGGTCTATATCGGTCCACTTTTACGTATAGCCTCTTGGAGGAGCAAAATTCATCCGATCCGATTGAAATTTGGAACATGGTGTTAGAATGTGGTCTCTGACAAGCACGCAAGAATTGCTCCATATCGGTCCATTATTATATTTAGCCCCCATATAAACCGTTCCCCATATTTGATCTCCGGATCCTCTTGGAGGAGCGAAATTCATCCGATCCGGTTGAAATCTTTGTATAAGGCCGCTAATAACCATGCCAAAATTGGTCCATATCGGTCTATAGTTATATATAGCCGATCCCCAATCACACAAAAATTGGTCCATATCGGTTCATGATCATGCTTGCCACTCGAGCCAAAAATAATCTACCAAAATTTTATTTCTATAGAAAATTTTGTCAAAATTTTATTTCTATAGAAAATTTTGTCAAAATTTTATTTCTATAGAAATTTGTTTCCAAATTTTATTTCTATAGAAAATTTTTTCCAAATTTTATTTCTATAGAAAATTTTGTCAAAATTTTATTTCTATAGAAAATTTTGTCAAAATTTTATTTCTATAGAAAATTTTGTCAAAATTTTATTTCTATAGAAACTTTAAACTTAATTATATACGTATTTAATCGGCCTTTTTTAGTTTAATATATACCACGTATGTGGTATATATTACGGTGTTAGGAAGTTTTAAGATACCTTGCCATCGGCAAGTGTTACCGCTACCCAAGTAATTCGATTGTGGATGACAGTCTTCACTAGAAGTTTCTACGCAATCCATGGTGGAGGGTACATAAACTTCGGCCTGGCCGTATATACTTGTTTTTCTTACGTTTTTGTCTATAATTTGCACCATCAAAAAAGTAAACTGTTCTTAATAAATTAAAATAAAATGAATTATTTTTATTTAGATTGAGGCTATAATTTTGCTCCGCAGTGTATATCTGAATCTGAACCGATTTGACTGATATTCTGCAAAATTTATATCTGTCATTTTTTAAAATTGTTAAGCAACCTCGCAAAAGTGAATTTATGATTTATCCGTAGCTTGATATGTATTAGAGGTAATGGGAATTTTTAGTCATATTTCTTTTTCGCAAAGAAAATGTAGGTATTTTGGTCATATTGTCCCAAATTGGAGGAACATGTACATATATGAGGACTTTCCCCACGTCTGAGCTGATTTTGACCAAATTTGGTACACAGTTCTCAAATGTTAACCGTACTCTCTGTAAAAAATTCAAGTCAATCGGTGTGAATTTTTTTTTTTTTTTTTATGGGAGCTTTATCTAAATTTGAACCAAATTATTATTATTTCTACTCCTTGTGCAAGGGAGCCACCGTGGTGCAATGGTTAGCATGCCCGCCTTGCACACACAAGGTCGTGGGTTCGATTCCTGCTTCGACCGAACACCAAAAAGTTTTTCAGCGGTGGATTATCCCACCTCAGTAATGCTGGTGACATTTCTGAGGGTTTCAAAACTTCTCTAAGTGGTTTCACTGCAATGTGGAACGCCGTTCGGACTCGGCTATAAAAAGGAGGTCCCTTGTCATTGAGCTTAACATGGAATCGGGCAGCACTCAGTGATAAGAGAGAAGTTCACCAATGTGGTATCACAATGGACTGAATAGTCTAAGTGAGCCTGATACATCGGGCTGCCACCCAACCTAACCTAACCTACTCCTTGTGCAAAATTTCACGTAAATCGGAATAAACGTATGGTCTCTTAGATCATATGAGTGTAAAACATGCGAAATATAGTAAGAGTGTTAATTGTACTCCTTGTTTGCGTAAATCGGAGTAAACCTGTTGCCTCCGTGATAATCGGATGAGCCGATTTGTACTAAATTTTGCGGGCATAGTCATTAGCGTAGCTAGACAATTTTCCTAGGGGGGGGCTATAGCTCCCCTAGCTAAAAATTTATAGACTGAACTTATAGATTCAATTAATGTTTTATGTCATAAAATTGAATAAAAAATTGGGCATCAAAATAACTCGACAATTAATTTATAATAAAGCAACTAAAAGTAGTTCCACACTTTTCCCAGCAAAAAAAAAATGTGAGTTGTTCTAAAGGCACAACTTTAAAAGTACTTCCAAAAATGTCCTCAATTATTTTAACTACTTCATTTTTTACTTATTTTTTTTTCCTTATTTTTAAGTGTAATTTTTTGTTTTCTTTTTTTAAATAGTTTAAATAAAGAGTAAGAATAAATAAATTGGTACAAATTATTCAAATTTTGCCACAAAACTGCTAAATCCATTATAGAAAAATCGATAAGTTTGGAAATTATTCGAGGAAAAACGTTTCAAACAAGCGTCAGAATGCATTAAAAATCATAAAAACAATATAAAAATTATTTATTTGGGAAAATATTACAAAATTTTTTAATTCACATTCAAAACACTGAATTCGGATCTCACTTAAGAAGTGATGCAAATTTATTGCAACGGCTGTTGAAACGGTGAACATTTGTCCTATGACAAGCTCATATTACATTCATTGCTTCTCCGCCAATTTTGCACCACTTCTAGACCCAAAAAAAACATTTTCACTACTTTTTAGGCAACGCTTTTTCGCAGCATTATTAAGATATTAATATGAAAGAATAATATCAATTACTATTTTTTTAATTAAATTGACTAAACGAAATCAATCATAAGTTCAACCACAGCTTTATTTCATAAATATCTGACTTCAAACATTGCCATCGGCAACTGCTACCACAACCCAAGTAATTCGATTGTTCATGAAAGTCATTAGCGGAACTTTGTGAAATTGTATATACTTGTTTTATTTTTCTAAAAATTAAAAAAAAAATATTGACATTTATTGAAAAATGGAAAATCATAAATAGAGTTTCAAATTCTGGGGGGGGCTAAGCCCCCTCCCCAGAGGCCTTCCTACGCTTATGGGCATAGTAAGAACGTTAATTTTACTCCCTGTGCAAAATTTCAAGTAGCTCGGAGTAAAAGTTTAGTCTCAGTAGCAATACGAGTGTAAATCGAGCGAAAGATATATATGGGAGCTATATCTAAATCTGAACCGATATTTATCAAATTTGGCATGGATAGTAAGAATGTTAATTATACTTCCTGTGGAAAATTTCACAAAATCAGAGTAAAACTCTGGCTTCTGGGGTCATATAAGAGCATATCGGGTGAAAATATATATTTTGATTTCTTCCAAAATCAATAGGGTTCTATTGTGATACAAAATACATACTTGTGCCAAATTTGAATTTGAATCGGACTAAAAACTGCGAACTAGACTTTGATCTCAAGAATGTGTTGTTCACAGACAGCCGGACGGACAGACGGGCGTGTCTAGATCAACTCAAGGGCGTCTATCTCGCCTCCTTCTACACTGACGAAAAAGACTGTTTTTCATATGTTTGGGTATAAACATTATATGTTTGGAACTCAAATTTTTAAACACAATATTTTTGAGTGCAAACATATAATGTTCATAAACTAGCATAATATGTTTGGGACATATATGTTAATATGCTAGAACATATTATGTTTGGGACATAAAATGTTTGTAAATATAATATGCTTGGATGCAAACATATATTAATTTAGAAATAGCCCATAAACATATATGTGTTTACAAAGAGAGACAAAGTGTATGCTGGAAGTAAAATAATGAAAGTAACCAATTGGCGCATTACAAATATATATACACAAAGAAAATTTCATTAAATATAGGAAAAATACTACGTGTGAATATAAACAAGTATTAATTTACATATTATGAGTAAACATATATATGTTGTGATATAAGACTTCGCCAAAAAATGTATATGCTTAAGTAAAATATTAAAATGAGTATTCGGAGAGAAAATTCATTCGGAACCAAGATAAAATATATTCGAAAAAAGAGCATGAGTTTTGTTTATCATTTTCGCATTACGGGCACAATTTTTTTGTTTCGTCAAAACAAATCGGAACGTAGGACGAGTAAGTCAAAATATTCAAACAAAGGTAATTAAGGGGATCTTCATAAAAACTAACGAAAGGGCACTATACACTGAACCAAAAGCATGTCCGGTTCCAAAGATTGATTCCGAACCAAAGAAGAGGAGAATTCAAGTAAGAATGCTTTTAAGACACAATTCTCTTTTAAATGGGGTTTTGTGTACTTGACTTTACGAAGCACATTTCAATTTTTCGCTTTTTCAGTTTTTTTTTCATATGCTATAAAATGTCCGTTAAAAACAAGACTTCCAGTAGAAATTATGCTATGTTTCAAGTAAAAGATGTCTTTAAAATAAAATATTGAAAAACATATCCTATTTATTAATGGTTTTTGCCTTGTAGTCAAGATGCAAAAATGCAACAAATTTAAAGACAGTTTCATATATTTTAATGATTTTTTCTGAATTATTAAAGTCAAGTTGACCTTAGTCCAAAAATTTGTTCTTTCATGTTATGATACCCATTTTTAAGTCAAATCACTTAATTATAACGACAACACGACTTCATTGAAAGTATCGACCTTTGAACATGGAAAAAAATTTATATTAGAGAAATGCGTCTTCTAAGCTAAGCAAAAGTTGTATTCTTATTTTAAGGACATGAACTCTTTGGCCTCACGACAATATTTTTTCAGTGCACTCTTTTTAGAGTTGTGAAAGTAAAATGAAAACAGGGCGAAACAGTGAAAAATTAAACAGTAAGATCTATAGAAACAATGATTAGTTCCTCTTTATCTAAGAGGAGTTGACGGATTTTTTCGAAAATAAAAGCGGGCATTGAGTTCGAGTTTTGCCGCTAAAATTATTTCTCATTTTAGCGCCAAAACCAGAATAACATTACAACTTTTTCTTTAAAAGAAATTATTAAAGAAAAGTAAAAGGGTAAACATGGCAATTTTAACGCGATAATACCAATTTATACCGGCCTTAAGAATTAAATTAAGTACAAAATTACTGTTTAGAATTTAAATATAATGTGCTTTTGAATGGTTATCGTTAACCTTAGGATTCGATGGAAAAATATTTTTATATACTCGAATTCACGTTCTTCTTTTGTAAGAGTTTTTGAATTTCTTCGAAAATTTTAAACTTGTATACAAAAACCTTTATTTGTTACACAATTTTTATTTTTGCAATAAAGAAATAATATTTGATTTGAACTCAGTCCATTTCGTTTATATCAAGCCTTTTTCTTTTTTGACTTTAAGTCTTTTATAAAACACACTTTACAATTTCGTAGTAAAAATTTAATATAATAGTATGTAATGCTGAACACCTTTTCGGGAACTTCCGAACGTATATGGAAGATATGTTAAAAAATATATTTAAAACAAAAAAAAAATGGTGTTGGTCGAAGCAGGGATCGAACCCAGGACCCCTGTCACGCAAGGCGGACGACCAGCCACTGCTCCACGCTGCCAACAAATGTATGTTTAACAATGTTATGTTGTTAAACAATGTTATGTTTGCATCGGCTCGTGGGCGCCGCAAGCTATGCGATATAAATATAACTTATAACGATAATTATCTCTTGATGACCATAACAGCTACGTAGATCAGTGGTTAGTGTGCTGGCTTACAAACTGTGTGGTCCGCTGTTCGAATCCCCGTCCGGCAAAAGGTAAAATTGAAAAATAAAATTATAAAATTTAATTTCTTCTACAAAATTTAAAAAAATGTTTGTATTACAGAAAAAGGTGCTAAGAACTAAAAAAACTCATGGAAGTGAAAAAAATGTGAGGCAATATACAATTAGGCAGAACAAATTTTTGAGCACAATATTTTTTGGGAGAAAATTCTTCTCAGCATATAATTTTTGGGTGCAAAATGCCTCCAAACATATTATATGTTCACATAATAACATATAGTTTTTTGGAAGACAACATTATTGAATTTGGATGGAAAAATACAAAATGTTTGGAACTTAGACTACCCAAACATATTATATTGTTTAGACCAATGTGCTTTCAAACATATCATATATTGGAAGAAATCAAACATATAAATGTTTGGGCAATACCCAAAAATGTATATGCTTGAAGCAAAATATGTTTGGGAGTATATGTTACAGAATCGACTTTTTTTGAGGGTGTAGGTGTTGCAAATATATGCACTACTTTATAATACCCTGTTCCAACAATTACCGCTGTTAATTTCCCGGGAAACACAAGCGAAAACCCTAGTGGACAGCGTAAAAAATGAAAGTCATTATAATTTAGCCAACTTCATCGCAACTAATGCTAATTCAGCAGTAGCTACAGACTACAAGGCAACGAAAAATAAAATATTGCAGTAGCAAAGAGCAATCTTTATAAAATGTCTTGACAATTTGTTTTCATTTTTATTAATTACAATTAGCTTTACTTTAAAGAGGAAAAATTTTATACTTTTATTAGGTGAATTTCTTAGAGAGATTACGAGCTCATTTCTCTTTTATATAATTCATTTTAAATTAATTCTATAAAATTCAATCAAATTCTGCATTGTTCATATTCCACAATTTTTCCAAGTATATAATTAAAAGATTAATTGACAAATTGACTATATCCTCCTCGATACGATGGCGGATTACTAACTGTGACATGCCGTTTTTTATATATTTACTTACTTTTGTGACATCGGCGTGTTGTTAGCGTTTGTAATACTGTTTAGTTAAAATTTTCTAAAAATAAACCAAATTTTCTAAATTTAACCAAAATTTTTCTTACTAGTGGGTTGAATGGTTTTTTCAGTGTAAAGACTTAAAGTCAGAAAAGAACAGTGCTTGATATAAACGAAATGATCTGTGTTTTTGGATCAAAAATTATTTTTTTTATTGCAGAAATAAAAATATTTAAAAAAAAATTTTTTTGGTAATAAACTCTAACAAAAGAAAAACGTTTTCGGTACACGTTTTTCAAACTTTTCTTCTTTGCGTGTAGATATCCAAGAATTTAAAACGGGTGATCGGTCTGAGGGCTTATATCGGCCTATAATTCCCGCCTATTTTTATGAACACAAATGTCATACCAACAGTGAAAAATATTGTCGTGAGGCCAAAGATGTATTGTCCTTAAAATACGCATGCAAATTTTGCTTTATTTTACAGATGTTTTTTACACACACCCAAAGAAAATACTTTCCAAAGGAAAGAAATATTAGACAAACTAAATTTCCCTTTCATTGAGAGCAAATAAACCAAAAGAAATCTTCGTTTGTCTAAAATTTCGTTCCTCAGAAAAGATAACTCTTCTTCAGTGCAACTTAATTTCTACTTGAAGTCGAGTCTGTATTTGGAAACTTATGTTGTCTTTGAGACGTTTCTAAAGGACTTTGATAATATATGAAGAAAAATGTTAAACAGACGTATAAATGTTTTTTTTCCTAAAATAAAGTACGCAAAACTTAATTTTAAAAGAGAATTGTGTCTCAAAGTTATCCCTACTTGCACTCACAAAAAAAGTTTACTTGGATCCAAAGATTTTGACCTTCCCTTACTGATTTTGGTATTGATTCCGAGCCAATGATGCGGCTTCTTTAAAATAAAGAAATTTTTTAGCGACCTATCTGGCTTTAAATCTAGGACCAATAAAATTAAAATTAGGATACATATCTCATTTATCAAATTTTCAGTCTCTTTTCGGTTCGGTTTCGGTTTTTTAATAAAGGTACTCACGCACAAACAAATGCCAGTTAAAAAAATCCAAATGTTTTCTTAATTCCAAAAAACTTTAAACCAAAGACGCTAAATCCTCGATATAAGTCTTAGCCTATATTTGAAGCGTTTTATTTTAAATCTAAAGTTTCAATATTTCAGTTAATTTAAGGATAATTTCTTTAAATCAAAAATGTGTTTCTTTACTTTAAGGAAAATTAGCCAGTTCAAAGACACGGGACTTTAACGGAGGGAAGCACATGTACAAAATTTGTGTCCTAAATTTAAAGAAAACAATTTTTGAAGCAAAGATTATAAACTTTATTTTAATTAAAATTTCATTATTTTAAAGAAATTTGTCCTTAATATTTTGTAAATTTCGCATCCTAAAATTTAGGTTGCGTAATCTTTAATATCACGTAAATATTTTTTATACCCTCCATCATAGGATGGGGGTATATTAACTTTGTCATTCCGTTTGTAACACATCGAAATATATTCAGGGTCGTGGTGAAATTCTGAGTCGATCTAAGCATGTCCGTCCGTCCGTCCGTCCGTCCGTCTGTTGAAATCACGCTAACTTCCGAACGAAACAAGCTATCGACTTGAAACTTGGCACAAGTAGTTGTTATCGATGTAGGTCGGATGGTATTGAAAATAAGCCATATCGGTCCACTTTTACGTATAGCCCCCATATAAAGGGACCCTCTGATTTGGCTTGTGGAGCCTCTAACAGAAGCATATTTCATCCGATCCGGCTGAAATTTTGTACATGGTGTTGGTATATGGTCTCTAACAACCATGCTAAAATTGGTCCACATCGGTCCATAATTATATATAGCCCCCATATAAACCGATCCCCAGATTTGGCTTGCGGAGCCTAAAAGAGAAGCAAATTCCATCTGATCCGGCTGAAATTTGGTACATGGTGTTGGTATATGGTCTCTAACAACCATGCAAAAATTGGTCCACACCGGTTCATAATTATATATAGCCCCCCATATAAACCGATCCCCAGATTTGGCTTGCGAAGCCTCAAAGACAAGCAAATTTCATCCGATCCGCCTGAAATTTGGTACATGATATTGGTATATGGTATCTAACAACCATGCAAAAATTGGTCCACATCGGTTCATAATTATATATAGCCCCCATATAAACCGATCCCCAGATTTGGCTTGCGAAGTCTCCAAGAGAAGCAAATTTCATCCAATCCGGTTGTAATTTGGAACATGATCTTTAACAACCGTGCCAGAATTGGTCCATAACGGTCCATAATTATATATAGGCCCCATATAAAACGTTCTCCAGATTTGACCTCCGGAGTCTCTTGGAGGAGCAAAATTCATCCGATCCGGCCGACCACGTTCCTAACGTGGTGTTAGTATATGGTCGCTAAGGACCATACCAAAATTTGTCCAATCACACAAAAATTGGTCCATATCGGTTCATAATCATGGTTGCCACTAGAGCCAAAAATAATCTACAAAAATTTTATTTCTATAGAAAATTTTGTCAAAAATTTTATTTCTATAGAAAATTTTGTCAAAATTTTATTTCTAGAGAAAATTTTGTTAAAATTTTATTCCGTTCAAACTAAAATTTTCATCATTGCCAAAATTTTATTTCTATAGAAAATTTTGTCAAAATTTTATTTCTATAGAAAATTTTGTTCAAATTTTATTCGGTTCATAATCATGGTTGCCACTTGAGCCAAAAATAATCTACCAAGATTTTATTTCTATAGAAAATTTTGTCAAAAGTTTATTTCTATAGAAAATTTTGTTAAAATTTTATTTCCGTAGAAATTTTTGCCAAATTTTTCTTTCTATAGAAAATTTTGTGAAAATTTTATTTCTATAGAAAATTTTGTTAAAATTTTATTTCTGTAGAAAATTTTGTCAAAATTTTATGTCTACTTTGTCAAACTGAATTATATACGTATTGGATCGATCTTTTTTGATTTAATATATACCTCGTATGGACTTACATACAATTTAGAAGATGGTGTTAGGAGGTTTTAAGATATCTTGCCATCGGCAAGCGTTACTGCAACTTAAGTAATTCGATTGTGGAATGCAGTGTTTAGAAGAAATTTCTACGCAATCCATGATGGAGGGTACATAAGCTTCGGCCTGGCCGAACTTACGGCCGTATATACTTGTTTTTACTAACATTGTGTTCCAACCTTGTTCATTAGCCGACTTAAATTTTGAGTCTATAGATTTTGTAGAAGTCTATCAAATTCTATCACCATAGGATGGGGGGTATATTAACTTTGTCAATCCGTTTGTAATACATCGAAATATTGCTCTAAGACCCCATAAAGTATGTATATCTAAGCATGTCCGTACATCCATCCGTCTGTTGAAATCACGCTAACTTCCGAACGAAACAAGCTATCGACTTCAAACTTGGCAAAAGTAGTTGTTATTGATGTAGGTCGGATGGTATTGAAAATGGGCCACATCGGTCCACTTTTACGTAACATATAGCCCCCATATAAACGGACCCCCAGATTTTGCATGCGGAGCCTATAAGTGTAGCATATTTCATCCGATCTGGTTGAAATTTGGTACGTGGTGTTACTGTATGGCCTCTAACAACCATACAAGAATTGGTCCATATCGGTCCATAATTATATATAGCCCCCATATAAACCGATCCCAAGATTTGTCTTCCGGAGCCTCTTGGAGAAGCAAAATTCATCCGATCCGGTTGAAATTTGCAACGTGGTGTTAGTATATGGCCGCTTATAACCAGGGCTGTGGAGCCGGAGTCGGAGTCTTGGAGTCGGAGTCTGAAGATTTTGCTGGAGTCGGAGTCGTAAAAATTTTGCTCGACTCCGAATCCGGCTAAACCAAATTTTTTAAAACACTTCATATTTTTGTAACTAAGCAAGGTTTTACGCAAATTAGTTTCCATTGCGTTATTCATTCGATCAATGAACAGCATGATTGTAAATGAATATCAACTTCCAATTACGTCTATCTTTTTAAGTTTCCTAGAATGTTGGACTAGCAGATGGGCTGTATCGATCTATTTTAATGCCCATATCAATTTATTTGAAATATTTCGAACAATCGAAATTATTTTTTTTATTTTATTTTAAGGCCATATACATATGTGGAATATTGACAGAAAAATTTTTCAAAGTTTTTTTTTATAGACAATTTTATCAAAATGTTATTTCTATAAAAAGTTTTGCCAAAATTTTATTTCTATAGCAAATTTTGTCAAAATTTTATTTCTATAAAAAATGTATTCAAAATTTTATTACTATAGAAATATTAATACCCTTCACCACTACTGTGGTACAGGGTATAATAAGTTTGTGCATTTGTATGTAACGCCAAGAAGGAGTAATCATAGACCAACCTTTTAGTATACGGATCGGCTTAGAATTAAATTCTGAGTCGATTTAGCGATGTCCGTCTGTCTGTCTGTCTGTCTGTCCGTCTGTCTGTCTGTTGAAGTATTTTTGTGTGCAAAGTACAGCTCGCAGTTTTAGTCCGATTGTCCTAAAATTTGGTATAGGGTCCTATTTCGGCTCATATACGATCCCTATTGATTTTGGTTGGATTTTTGAATCGGTTCAGATTTAGATATAGCTGTCATATATATTTTTCACCGATCTGGTCATAATTGGCGTGTATATCAACCGATCTTCCTCAAATTCCGTACATCCGAATATTTTATGGGTCTCGAAAAACTTGCAAAATATCAGCCAAATCGGTTCAGATTTAGATATATCTCCCATATATAGCTTTCGCCCGATTTACACTCATTTGCCCACAGAGGCCAATTTGTTGCTCCGATTTAGTTGAAATTTTGCATAGGGAGTAGAATTAGCATTGTAACTATGCGTGCCAAATTTGGTTGAAATCGGTTCAGATTTGGATATATCTCCCATATATAGCTTTCGCCCGATTTTCACTCATATGACCACAGAGGCCAATTTTTAACTCCGATTTAGTTGAAATTTTGCACAGGGAGTAGAATTAGCATTGTAGCCATGCGTGCCAAATTTGGTTGAAATCGGTTCAGATTTAGATATATCTCCCATATATACTTTTCGCCCGATTTACACTCATATGACCACAGAGGCCAATTTTTAACTCCGATTTAGTTGACATTTTGCACAGGAAGTAGAATTAGCATTGTTACTATGCGTGCCAAATTTGGTTGAAATCGGTTCAGATTTGGATATATCTCCCATATATAGCTTTCGCCCGATTTACACTCATATGTCCACAGAGGCAAATTTTTAACTCCGATTTAGTTGAAATTTTGCACAGAGAGTAGAATTGGCATTGTTGCTATGCGTGCCAAATTTGGTTGAAATCGGTTCAGATTTAGATATATCTCCCATATATAGCTTTCGCCCGATTTACACTCATATGACCACAGAGGCCAATTTTTAACTCCGATTTAGTTGAAATTTTGCACAGGGAGGAGAATAAGCATTGTTGCTATGCGTGCCAAATTTGGTTGAAATCGGTTCAGATTTAGATATTCTGATTTTCTGATTTCGACAAAACCAACATTTTCCTTGTAAAATCGCCACTGCTTAGTGGAAAGGTTGTAAAAATGAATCTAATTTTCCTAAACTTCTAATATTTTTTTACTAACATTGTGTTCCACCCTAGTGCATTAGCCGACTTAAATTTTGAGTCTATAGATTTTGTAGAAGTCTATCAAATTCTGTCCAGATCGAGTGATATTTAAATGTATGTATTTGGGACAAACCTTTATATATAGCCCCCAACACATTTGAGGGATGTGATATGGTATCGAAAATTTAGATCTACAAAGTGGTGCAGGGTATAATATAGTCGGCCCCGCCCGACTTTAGACTTTCCTTACTTGTTATACCCTCCATCATAGGATGGGGGTATATTAACTTTGTCATTCCGTTTGTAACACATCGAAATATTGCTCTAAGACCCCATAAAGTATATATATTCTGGGTCGTGGTGAAATTCTGAGTCGATCTAAGCATGTCCGTCCGTCCGTCCGTCCGTCCGTCTGTTGAAATCACTCTAACTTCCGAACGAAACAAGCTATCGACTTGAAACTTGGCACAAGTAGTTGTTATCGATGTAGGTCGGATGGTATTGGAAATGGGCCATATCGGTCCACTTTTACGTATAGCCCCCATATAAAGGGACCCTCAGATTTGGCTTGTTGAGCCTCTAACAGAAGCATATTTCATCCGATCCGGCTGAAATTTGGTACATGGTGTTGGTATATGGTCTCTAACAACCATGCAGAAATTGGTTCACATCGGTCCATAATTATATATAGCCCCCATATAAACCGATCCCCAGATTTGGCTTGCGGAGCCTCAAAGAGAAGAAAATTTCATCCGATCCGGCTGAAATTTGGTACATGATGTTGGTATATGGTCTCTAACAACCATGCAAAAATTAGTCCATATCGGTCCTTAATTATATATAGCCCCCATATAAACCGATCCCCAGATTTGGCTTGTGGAGCCTCAAAGAGAAGCAAATTTCATCCGATCCGGCTGAAATTTGGTACATGATGTTGGTATATGGTCTCTAAGAACCATGCAAAAATTGGTCCACATCGGTTCATAATTATATATAGCCCCCATATAAACCGATCCCCCGATTTGGCTTGCGGAGCCTCAAAGAGGAGCAAATTGCATCCGATCCGCCTGAAATTTGGTACATGGTATTGGTATATGGTCTATAACAACCGTGCAAAAATTGATCCACATCGGCCCATAATTATATATAGCGCCCATATGAACCGATCCCCAGATTTGGGTTGCGGAGCCTCAAATAGAAGCAAATTTCATCCGATCCGCCTGAAATTTGGTACATGATATTGGTATATGGTCTCTAACAACCATGCAAAAATTGGTCCACATCGGTCCATAATTATATATAGCCCCCATATAAAACATTCTCCAGATTTGACCTCCGGAGCCTCTTGGAGAAGCAAAATTCATCCGATCCGGTTCAAATTAGGAACGTGGTGTTAGTATATGGTCGCTAACAACCGTACCAAAATTGGTCCAATCACACAAAAATTGGTCCATATCGGTATAATCATGGTTGCCACTAGAGCCAAAAATAATCTACCAAAATTTTATTTCTATAGAAAATTTTGTCAAAATTTTAGTTCTAGATAAAATTTTGTTAAAATTTTATTCGGTTCATAATAAAATTTTCATCATTGTCAAAATTTTATTTCTATAGAAAATTTTGTTCAAATTTTTTTCGGTTCATAATCATGGTTGCCACTCGAGCCAAAAATAATCTACCAAGATTTTATTTCTATAGAAAATTTTGTCAAAAGTTTATTTCTATAGACAATTTTGTTAAAATTTTATTTCTGTAGAAATTTTTGTCAAAATGTTCTTTCCATAGAAAATTTTGTCAAAATTTTTATTTCTATAGAAAATTTTGTGAAAATTTTATTTCTATAGAAAATTTGGTAAAATTTTATTTCTGTAGAAAATTTTGTCAAAATTGTATGTCTACTTTGTCAAACTGAATTATATACGTATTGGATCGATCTTTTTATACCCTCCACCATAGGATGGGGGTATATTAACTTTGTCATTCCGTTTGTAACACATCGAAATATTGCTCTAAGACCCCATAAAGTATATATATTCTGGGTCGTGGTGAAATTCTGAGTCGATCTAAGCATGTCCGTCCGTCCGTCCGTCTGTCCGTCTGTCCGTCTGTCCGTCTGTCCGTCTGTCCGGCTGTCCGTCCGTCTGTGGAAATCACGCTAACTTCCGAACAAAACAAGCTATCGACTTGAAACTTGGCACAAGTAGTTGTTATTGATGTAGGTCGGATGGTATTGAAAATGGGCCATATCGGACCACGTTTACGTATAGCCCCCATATAAACCGATCCCCAAATTTGGCTTGGGGAGCCTCCCGGAGCGGCAAAATTCATCCGATCCGGTTGAAATTTTGTACGTGGTCTTAGTATACGGTCTCTAACAACCATGCAAACATTGGTCCATATCGGTCCATAATTATATATAGCCCCCATATAAACCGATCCCCAGATTTGACCTCCGGAGCCTCTTGGAGGGGCCAAATTCATCCGATCCGATTGATATTTGGTACCTGATGTTAGTATATGGTCTCTAACAACCATGCAAAAATTGGTCCATATCGGTCCATAATTATATATAGCCCCCATATAAACCGATCCCCAGATTTGACCTCCGGAGACTTTTGGAGGGGCAAAATTCATCCGATCCGGTTGAAATTTGGTACCTGATGTTAGTTTACGGCCTCTCATATCCATGCAAAAATTGGTCCATATCGGTCCATAATTATATATAGCCCCCATATAAACCGATCCCCAGATTTGAACTCCGGAGCCTCTTGGAAGAGCAAAATTCATCCGATCCAGTTGAAATTTGGTACATGGTGTTAGTATATGGTCTCTAACAACCATGCAAAAATTGGTCCATATCGGTCCATAATTATATATAGTTCCCATATAAACCGTCCCCAGATTTGACGTCCGGAACCTCTTGGAGGAGCAAAAGTCATCCGATACGGTTGAAATTTGGTACATTTTGTCAATATATGGCCTCTAACAGCCATGTAAAAATTGGTCCATATCGGTCTTTAGTTATATATAGCCGATGACTTATTACACAAAAATTGGTCCATATCGCCAAAAATAATCTACCAAAACTTTATTTCCATAGAAAATTTTGTCAAATTTTATTACTATAGAAAGTTTTGTCAAAATTTCATTTCTATAGAAAGTTTTGTCAAAAGTTTATTTCTATATAAATGTTTGTCAAAATTTTATTTCCATAGAAAATTTTGTCAAAATTTTATTTCTATAGAAAATTTTGTAATCTACCTAAACTTTATTTCCATAGAAAATTTTGTCAAATTTTATTACTATAGAAAGTTTTGTTAAAATTTCATTTCTATAGAAAGTTTTGTCAAAAGTTTATTTCTATAGAAATGTTTGTCAAAATTTTATTTCTATAGAAAATTTTGTAAAAAATTTATTTCTGTAGAAAATTTTGTCAACATTTTATTTCTATACAAAATTTTGTCAAAATTTTATTTCTATACAATATTTTGTCAACATTTTATTTCTATAGAAATTTTTGTCAAAATTGTATTGCTATAGAAAATTTTGTCAACATTTTACTTCCATAGAAAATTTTGTCAACATTTTATTTCTATAGAAAATTTTGTCAAGTTTTTATTTCTATAGAAAATTTTGTCAAATTTTTATTTCTATAGAAAATTTTGTCAAAATTTTATTTCTATAGAAAATTTTGTCAAGGTTTCATTTCTATAGAAAATTTTGTCAAAATTTTATTTCTATAGAAAATTTTGTCAAACTAGATTATATACGTATTTAATCGGCCTTTTTTGTTTAATATATACCCCGTATGGGCTAACTTACAATTTAGAAGACAGTGTTAAAAAGTTTTACGATACCATGCCATCGGCAAGTGTTATCGCAACCCAAGTAATTCGATTGTGGATGACAGCCTTTAGTAGAAGTTCCTACGCAATCCATGGTGGAGGGTACATAAGATTCGGCCTGGCCGAACTTACGGCCGTATATACTTGTTTGATTTAATATATACCACGTATGGACTTACATACAATTTAGAAGATGGTGTTAGGAGGTTTTAAGATACCTTGCCATCGGCAAGCGTTACCGCAACTTAAGTAATTCGATTGTGGATGGCAGTGTTTAGATGAAGTTTCTACGCAATCCATGATGGAGGGTACATAAGCTTCGGCCTGACCGAACTTACGGCCGTATATACTTGTTTTTTTTTTTTTACTAAAATTGTGTTCCACCCTAGTGCATTAGCCAACTTAAATTTTGAGTCTATAGATTTTGTAAAAGTCTATCAAATTCTGTCCAAAACGAGTGATATTTAAATGTATGTATTTGGGACAAACCTTTATATATAGCACCCAACACATTTGAGGGATGTGATATGGTATCGACAATTTTGATCTACAAAGTGGTGCAGGGTATAATATAGTCGGCCTCGCCCGACTTTAGACTTTCCTTACTTGTTTTTTTTTTATAAATTTCCCTACATCATAATCTCGTCGTATTGCCATGGTGAATTGCTCATTTTCCCAGGCAAGCATTTTACACAAGCCGGTATTTTGACATTGAATTCTGTGGCATTTTACACCCAGTAACCACATGCTGGCTATGTGACTTTTTACTACGCTGTGCGGAATTCAAGGAAATGTCAATGTCAGCTATTGTGTGTCAGCCCAAAGGAACTAGCACTGGTGTACATCACCCCCCTGAGGCGAGTATTCAAAAATATTCTGTATGATTATTTACACGTTATGCTAATTAAATACCTGAAACTTTTTAAAATCCAACTAAAAATGCGAAATACGAAATGTCAAAGGTCGCCGATAGTGAATCAGTGAAAGTACAGTTGAGAAAAGTGGAAATGAGATATATTTAATATTTTAAACATATGAGTTCCCTAACTCTATCGATATGTCCAAAAGAAAAATGTCAGAAATAACATCAATTGTTCGAATTTGCTACCTTTTGGCAAGAATGTTGCCCTTTAAACGGTGAAAAGCCATTGCACGTTGCACGAACGTGGCTCTGAGGTATTTTGGGCCCATTCCAATCGAAGCCACGCACAATGCTTCGAAACTTTTCCCCGGATATGGACACGTGCCAGAGTAGTTCCGGTGCCAAAAATAAGGTCACCTTAGCTAATCTCTGACTATCGGCCTATTAGTATTGTCCCAGCTCTCTCTAAAGCTTTGGAGAGTCTAATTAATGAGCAGATGACTTCTTACCTTAATGAGAGGAGACTGTTGTCGGTTTATCAATCGGGATTTCGGAAGGGGTGTAGTACAACGACGTTAATGACAGATTTGGTTGATGGGATTAGGGAATTGATTGATGGGAGGAATGTCGTTGCCTTGGTTAGTTTGGATTTTAGTAGGGCCTTCGACTCGATAAGTCATATAGTTCTTTTGAACAAGCTGTATGAAAAGTTTCATTTCTCGTCTTCAACCTGTTTCCTATTGAAGTCATTTTTGAGTCATAGAACTCAGTTTGTGCAGTGTGGTGATGATGTCTCAGATGTATGTGAAGTGTACCGTGGAGTACCGCAAGGATCAATTTTAGGCCCTCTCCTTTTCTCTCTATACATTAATGATATTTTTGATAATTTTAATTTTATGAAGGCACACTTGTATGCAGATGATCTGCAATTGATCGCGCATTCTTCTGGTGAAGATTTGCAACATTTCGAAGCAAAGGTGAATAGAGAATTGGGTAGTATTTCTGATTGGTGTCGAAGTAACTACATCGATATTAATATAGCGAAATCTAAATCTATGATCTTTGATTGTTCGTTCGTCTCTTATATACATTTTGTTTTGAACGGTTGCACTCTTCAGAATGTAAAGTTTATGAAGGTTTTGGGATTTTATGTTGATGACAAGCTAAAATTTGACGTTCATGTGTCTAGGATAGCTTCGAGATTAGCCTACCTCTTGCGAAGGTTATATGCCACAGGGGTCTCACTTCCACTTGAAGTCAAGAAAGTAGTGGGAAAGTCTCTATTATTGCCACATATATTATACGGAATTGAGGTTTACTCGGGGGCCCCTTTGGGTACGCTTGATCGCCTCCGGATACTATTTAATAGGATTGTTCGCTATGTTTATGGTTTGAGTTACTACGACCACGTCAATTCTTATGTGTTGCAGTTTCTGGGGTGTAGTTTTGGGAATATGGTTGATCTAAGAGTACTTTTATTGTTGTATAAGGTCATGAAGCACGATAATCCACCATATATGGCTTCGAATTTTGTGTTTGGGTCTTCAACTAGGACTCATTCATTGCAGCTGCCTCAGTACCGCTCTCTAATTATGCAGCGTTCATTTCGTGTCCGGGCAATACGATTATGGAATTCGGTAGTACCATATGATAAAAGGAACTTTTCGTATTCATGCAATCAATTCCGGGACATTGTTCTGCAGTGTTTTTGATGGCCTTCTTGGATTTTAATTATGCTAATGGTCCCATAGATATTCGATTTCGTCATCCATTTTCGTTCCACTAATTACTTTAGAATAAGCATTAGTTTATAAGTTTGTATTTTTATTTTTTAAGGATTTTTATATTAATTGTGCCTATATATATTAAACTGCGTAATCAATTAGGCCGAATACGGCTCACAGGTTATTGAATGAACAAATAAATGAAATAAATGAAATGAAAGAGACAAAAAATATATGCTCCGATTTTTATTCTAATTTCTACTAGTCTATGATATCGAGCTTTGAATTTTAACCTTTTTTGGTCGAAAATGGGGTTAATTACCCCAGCAAAGAAAGCGTCGCAAAAAATGTAGTGAAAATGTTCCTTTAAGATCCGGAAGTGGTGCAACATTGGCACAGAAACGATGAATTTAACATGGTGAATATGCTTGAAATCTGTCCAGATTTAGATATAACTCCCGTATATGTCTTTCGCCCGATTTACACTCATATGATCACTGAGGCCATAGTTTCACTCCTATTTACATGAAATGTTACACATGGAGTAGAATTAATATTTTTACTACACTGAAAAAAATATTGTTGTGAGGTCAATGATTTCATGTCTTTAAAATATGAATGCAAATTTTGCTTAGCGTAGAAGACGTATTTCTGTAATATAAAGTTTTTTCTTGTCCAAAAGTCGATAAACTTTTCAATGAAGTCGTGTTGATTTGACTTAAAAGTGGGTATCATAACATGAAAGAAACATTTTTTGGGCTAAGGTCAACTTGACATTAATAATCCTGAAAAATTTTTTTAAAATTAATGAAATTGTCTTTAAATTTGTTGTCTTTTTGCATCTTGACTACAAAGCAAACTAGTATGTACGGCCGTAAGTTCGACCAGGCCGAAGCTTATGTACCCTCCACCATGGATTGCGTAGAAACTTCTACTGAAGACTGCCATCCACAATCGAATTACTTGGGTTGCGGTAACAATTGCCGTTGGCAAGGTATCTTAAAAATTTCTAACACCGTAATATATACCACCCCAGCAAAAAAAGTGTCGCCAAAAAAGTATTGAAAATGTTCTTTTTGGATCCGGAATTGGTGCAAAATTGACGCAGAAGCGATGAATTTAACATGGGCTTGTTATAGGACGGAAGTCCTCCATTTCAACAGCCGTTGCACTGAATATGCATCATTTCTTTAGGTGTGATCCGAATTCAATGTTTTGGATGTAAATTAAAAAATTCTGTGATATTTTGTCAAATAAATAATTTTTATAGTTTTTTATTCTTTTTTTTATTTATTTATTTATTTAGTTCATTCCTAATACATCAAGACTAATATCTTATTACGTAGTACTAGGATAATGTGCGTTATGTGCATTAATAGTTAGTACCTTTAACTTATTCAATACTAATTTTAATTTAAACAAAAAGAAAAAAAAAAAAAAAAAAATATATATATATATATATATATATATATATATATATATATATATATATATATATATATATATATATATATATATATATATATATATATATATATATATATATATATATATATATATATATATATATATATATATATATATATAGTTTTTAACAATAGTATAATTTCAATAATAAGTATATAAATCTACGAAGAGTTTTGTAGGAATTTTTTTAAACAAGTTTTAAATTTAGCTGTGTTGGCGATAGTTTGAATATCGTTTGGTAATTGATTCCAGAGACGGATAGCTCTAACATAGAATTGTCTTTCCGATATTTGACTCCTGTGAAATTGTTGGGTGACATTTCTGCCTCTCCTTGATCTAGAGAAGGTTATCCTTTCATAAAGGTAGATCGGTTCTTTTGTGTATATTATTTTATGGAAAAAGGAGAGAATTCTATATGTTATATAGCATTGGAACGGCATGTTAAATATTTGATTCGCATACACGGAAATTCTATCGAATCTTTTGATTCCATAAACATATCTGGCTATATTGTTGAAAGTTTTAGTGAGTTTGTCAGCGTCTCTAACATTACAACCAGCAAAAATTTCGCAGAAGTATGTAAGTGTAGGAGTTAAATATGTTTTTGCCAATAGCATTCTGATTTTGAATGGAGTAAAATATTGGGTTAACCACAGGTTTCGCAGTTTGGCATACACACTTGCGCACGCCATGTTTATATGGTCAGTCCAGCTGAGATGTTCATTAAATACAACTCCCAAATTTTTTGCCTTGGGTACAATTTTAATGCAGGTGCCCTCTAGGTGTATATTGACATCTCTAATCTTAACATTCTTTCTGCGAACAATCATTGCTTTTGACTTTCTAGGGTTCAATAAAAGTCCGTTTTTACTTGCCCATTGCAATATATTTGAGAGATCGTGGTTTACCATAGAAATGCAATCCTCAAGCATTGAAATTTTGAATGAAATAAATAGTTGTACATCATCCGCGTTCATTCTGAAGCTACAGTGTCGGATCACATTCGGCAAATCGTTAGATCACATACGGCAAATCGTTAGGATTCTAACGCTTGTCGCAAACGTTTGACCTCAAATATTTTCAAAAATTCACAATTTTTTCAGATTGGATTTAGCATGTTTTTCGACAAAAATTTTAATGATTTGTACCATTTTATGAATTCTCACTCCGTTTTTAACCTATTTGAAACAAAAAAAGTTAAAATTACCCATTAAAAGTATGAAAAAACCAAGTTATAAAAAATTGAATCAAAAGAACTTCCTGGGTAGTTAAAATAAAGAACATCATTGGGAGTGCATCCCAATGATGTCTGTGGAAGAACTTCCAAATTTTGTTGCTGGAACATAGTCCATACGTGGTATATATTAAACTAAAAAAGGCCGATTAAATTCGTATATAATTAATTTTAAAGTTTCTATAGAAATAAAATTTTGACAAAATAAAATTTTGACAACATTTTCTATAGAAGTAAAATTTGGAAAAAAAAAATTTCTATAGAAATAAAATTTGGAAAAAATTTTCTATACAAATAAAATTTTGACAATATTTTCTATAGAAATAAAATTTGGACAAAATTTTCTATAGAAATAAAATTTTGACAAAATGTTCTATAGAAATAAAATTTTGACAAAATTTTCTATAGAAAAAAATTTTTGACAAAATTTTCTATAGAAATAAAATTTTGACAAAATTTTCTATAAAAATAAAATTTTGGTAGATTATTTTTGGCTCGAGTGGCAACCATGATTATGAACCGATATGGACCAATTTTTGTGTGATTGGGGATCGGCTATATATAACTATAGACCGATATGGACTAATTTTGGCATGGTTATTAGCGGCCTTATACTAACACCACGTTGCAAATTTCAACCGGATTTGATGAATTTTGCTTCTCCAAGAGGCTCCGGAGTTCAAATCTGGGGACCGGTTTATATGGGAGCTATATATAATTATGGACCGATATGGAGCAATTCTTGCGTGTTTGTTAGAGACCACATTCTAACACCATGTTCCAAATTTCAACCGGATCGGATGAATTTTGCTCCTCCAAGAGGCTCCGGAGGACAAATCTGGGGATCGATTTATATGGGGGCTATATATAATTATGGACCGATATGGACCAATTTTTGCATGGTCATTAGAGAACATATATCAACACCACGTACCAAATTTCAGCCGGATCGGATGAAATTTGCTTCTCTTAGAGGCTCCGCAAGCCGAATCGGGGGATCGGTTTATATGGGGGCTATATATAATTATGGACCGATGTGAACCAATTTTTCCATGGTTGTTAGAGACCATATATTAACACTATGTACCACATTTCAGCAGGATCGGATGAAATTTGCTCCTCTTAGAGCAATCGCAAGCCAAATTTGGGGGTCCGTTTATATGGGGGCTATACGTAAAAGTGGACCGATATGGCCCATTTGCAATACCATCTGACCTACACCAATAACAACTACTTGTGCCAAGTTTCAAGTCGATAGCTTGTTTCGTTCGGAAGTTAGAGTGATTTCAACAAACGGACGGACGGACGAACATGCTCAGATCGACTCAGAATTTCACCACGACCCAGAATATATATACTTTATGGGGTCTTAGAGCAATATTTTCATGCACAGAAAAAAAGTGTCTTGTAAATTTAAGAAGATTTTTACAATAATTTATTACAAGAATTTTCCAGAATTTTAGTTCATTTTTCGTATCTTCAACGAAAATTAACTACTCGAAAGGAAATTTTACAAATTCTAAGTAGCAATCGTTTAGTCCATGGCCTACAAAATACGATGGAAATTTCCTTAAAAAATTTCTTAACTGGTAGTTCAAAATTCGTTTGTCATGCTATAAAACTACTTGTGAAATGTAAAGTATTTTCTAAATAATATGTGCAATTTACTATAAGATTTTTTTGTATGAGAAAATATTTTTTTACGAAAAATGAACTTGAAAGTGGATAGCAATTTCTTACTGACAATTCGTATAGTTAATAATTGTTGGTAAAAAATTACACAATGAAATATTTTTAGTTCATATGTAATTAAATTTATAGACATTTTCGCCAAAAATGGTAGATAACATTTCATGAAAATTTTGCAAATTTTAAGTTAAACGTTTCATCGTTCATAAACTTGTGTGCCTTTACGAATATTATTCTTAGAGTAAATTGTCAGCAGATGCGATGAACTAATGCATAGTACAGAGATCTTTATCGGCATAGTGGAATGTGATTAATGTAAAGATGATGTTACTTGAGTTTTGTTGTGTATACATGAGCGTGGGGTTGTTTTTATTTTTGTTCATTTAGTGGTTTGTGTGTGTGTGTGTTTGTTATTCGCGGATGGTTTAGATGGCTGGATGAGGTGTTGTTTTCAATAAAGGCACATGTGTTTTTGTTGTTGTAGGAATGTTATGGCTTTGCTTGGTTTTGTTTGGCATGCATCAGTTGTATAGTTGGCGTTGGCGTGGGCTGTTGCATCTTTTAAGTAGGTATGCAACAAGGGAATATAAAGGCATGGAATATTTCGGATTTTTGAGACATATATTGGTGTTTGTTTATTAAACCTTTTAAATGAAAGTTATTAATATTTAATCGGTATTTTAGAAAAAAGTTATTAAGAATATTTAGGAAAATATGTTGAAATTGAAAGTGTATTGAAATTTTTATTATTCTATGTAAAAAAATAAATATTCAATTCCAGATGAATTTGGAAAATTTTTGTTATATCTCAGCGTATAGTTTATTCATAAATTGGTAAGTATTTTTTTAATATGACTTTCTTTTAAAAAGAATATTTTTTATGTATATTATTATTTGTTAATTTTTTTTTGGAAATCAGTTTAATGTTTTCTTTGTTGTAAAAACAATATTTAAGTTCAGATCAACACCAGATGGATTCAAACAAATTTAAAAAATTGAGAATTTGTAAGTTTTCTTTTAAAAATTGGCTTTATTTCAACTAGAATATTTACGTTTTTGTGACCTTTGTATCATCAAAATTACAGGTTTTTAATACCTTATTTTAGTATTTTTTAATCAAATTTTTTGGAAACCAATGTAATATTTTTAATGTAAAAACAAATATTTAATTTCAGAATAACCCCTTAAAAATTTGGACAAATTTTTAGTACTCCTTTGCCTGTAATTTAATAGTGAATTGGTAAGGATTCATTAACTTTCTTCTAACCCTCGACAGTCATCCTTATTTTTTGTACATTAACGTCATCCTTCGTCATTTTGACTACGGCTCATTTCAAGGCGCTATAATTTTTATCGTGAGCGAAAAAGTGAACCAAACTTGAATTTATTTTCTTATTCAATTTGGGTTTAATTAGTATAAAACAAAAATTCATAAAACGGTCGAATTAGTATAACTTAAATTTACCATTTCCCTATAGACTAAAATGCATTTTAAATCGAAAATAAAATTACGTGTCGTCATTTTGACGAATGATGACTGTCTAGGGTTATCAAGAATATTAGGTTTTTTATGCATATTGTTATTTTTTTATTAGATTTTTTGAAAACCTATTTAATAATTTTATTTAATGTAAAAAATAAATGTTTAATTTCAGAGTAACCCAAATAAATTTGGACATCTTTTTATATTTCCCCTCAGCGTACAATTTAATAGAGAATTGGTACACTGAAAAAACAGTGAACCCACCAGGAAGAAAAATTTCGGTTAATTTTAGAAAATTTTGAATATTTTTAGAAAATTTTAACTAAACAGTATAACAAACGCTGGCATCACGCCGATGTCATAAAAATAAGTAAATATTTTTCGACAAATTCAAGAAAATTTTTTAGACATAATTGAGTTTTTTCACTTGTTAAAGAAAATTTTGTAGTTTGAAGGAAAAAATTGGAGTTCAAAATTGCAAGAATGTCTTTAGTGACATACGAAGTTCAAGATGAACGCATTTGTAGTAAAATTTACAAATTTAAAGAAATATTGAACTATTTTGTGGAAGACACAAATTTAGTTAATCTTTATCCTTCATTTGTGTATATTTTTTTCCTCGGTTTTAGTTAATTTAACTAACGTACACAAAACATTATTAGAGTAGAAGAAACTTTCTCCAAACATAATAATTCCATGAACTAAACGAAAGATAAATTGGCTTTAGTGAAATAGAGAGTTCACTTTTTTTTGAGTGTAAGTTTTGAATTAAAACTTTGGCTTTCTTTCAACTAGAATATTTATTTTATTATATCCTTCACATCCATAACAACAGTTTTATGAGTTTATTTAGAATACTTCATTATTTCTCTAATTGTTTCAGGTACACATTTCATGAGATACGTTTTCCAAAGAAAAGTTGAATTCCTTACACCATTTGATAAAATGCCCCACATATGGTAAGTTACAAGCTAAAATGAAGAATTAACAAGTATATACGGCCGTAAGTTCGGCCAGGCCGAATCTTATGTACCCTCCACCATGGATTGCGTAGGAACTTCTACTAAAGGCTGTCATCCACAATCGAATTACTTGGGTTGCGATAACACTTGCCGATGGCAAGGTATCGTAAAATTTTTAGCACTGTCTTCTAAATTGTAAGTTAGCTTATACGGGGTATATATTAAACAAAAAAAGACCGATTAAATACGTATATAATCTAGTTTGACAAAATTTTCTATAGAAATAAAATTTTGACAAAATTTTCTATAGAAATGAAACCTTGACAAAATTTTCTATAGAAATAAAATTTTGACAAAATTTTCTATAGAAATAAAAATTTGACAAAATTTTCTATAGAAATAAAAACTTGACAAAATTTTCTATAGAAATAAAATGTTGAAAAAATTTTCTATGGAAGTAAAATGTTGACAAAATTTTCTATAGCAATACAATTTTGACAAAAATTTCTATAGAAATAAAATGTTGATAAAATTTTGTATAGAAATGAAATTTTGACAAATTTTGTATAGAAATAAAATTTGACAAAATTTTCTATGGAAATAAAGTTTTGGTAGATTACAAAATTTTCTATAGAAATAAAATTTTGACAAAATTTTCTATGGAAATAAAATTTTGACAAACATTTGTATAGAAATAAACTTTTGACAAAACTTTCTATAGAAATGAAATTTTGACAAAACTTTCTATAGTAATAAAATTTGACAAAATTTTCTATGGAAATAAAGTTTTGGTAGATTATTTTTGGCGATATGGACCAATTTTTGTGTAATAAGTCATCGGCTATATATAACTAAATACCGATATGGACCAATTTTTACATGGCTGTTAGAGGCCATATATTGACAAAATGTACCAAATTTCAACCATATCGGATGACTTTTGCTCCTCCAAGAGGTGCCGGACGTCAAATCTGGGGACGATTTATATGGGAACTATATATAATAATGGACCGATATGGACCAATTTTTGCATGGTTGTTAGAGACCACATACTAACACCATGTACCAAATTTCAACTGGATCGGATGAATTTTGCTCTTCCAAGAGGCTCCGGAGGTCAAATCTGGGGATCGGTTTATATGGGGGCTATATATAATTATGGACCGATATGGACCAATTTTTGCATGGTTATTAGAGGCCGTAAACTAACATCAGGTACCAAATCTCAACCGGATCGGATGAATTTTGCCCCTCCAAGAGGCTCCGGAGGTCAAATCTGGGGATCGGTTTATATGGGGGCTATATATAATTATGGACCGATATAAACCAATTTTTGCATGGTTGTTAAAAACCGTATACTAAGACCACGTACTAAATTTCAGCCGGATCGGATAAATTTTGCTCCTCCAAGAGGCTCCCGTGGTCAAATCTGGGGATCGGTTTATATGGGAGCTATATATAATTATGGACCGATATGGACGAATTTTTGCATGGTTGTTAGAGACCATATACTAACATCAGGTACCAAATTTCAATCGGATCGGATGAATTTTGCCCCTCCAAGAGGCTCCGGAGGTCAAATCTGGGGATCGGTTTATATGGGGGCTATATATAATTATGGACCGATATGGACCAATTTTTGCATGGTTGTTAGAGACCGTATACTAAGACCACGTACCAAATTTCAACCGGATTGGATGAATTTTGCTGCTCCGGGAGGCTCCCCAAGCCAAATTTGGGGATCGGTTTATATGGGGGCTATACGTAAACGTGGTCCGATATGGCCCATTTGCAATACCATCCGACCTACATCAATAACAACTACTTGTGCCAAGTTTCAAGTCGATAGCTTGTTTCGTTCGGAAGTTAGCGTGATTTCCACAGACGGACGGACAGCCTGACAGACGGTCGGACGGACAGACGGACAGACGGACGGACGGACGGACATGCTTAGATCGACTCAGAATTTCACCACGACCCAGAATATATATACTTTATGGGGTCTTAGAGCAATATTTCGATGTGTTACAAACGGAATGACAAAGTTAATATACCCCCATCCTTTGGTGGAGGGTATAAAAATTATATTTCATTACATGGTGTTAATTTTTAACAATTTTCATTATTGTTTCCATTTTTTCCAGCAAGATATGTGAACAAATTACCTACGACGAATAAAAAAAAGGATAAGTCAAAATGTCCAAACAGCGGGTTCAAATGAACTACCCTCTGTTCCACTTGGTCTTAATTTTTATTCACAAAAAAACATTGTATTAAGAAATTTCATCATAAGTTTTTATAATAAAGTACTTTTGCTTAAAGAAAGTTTAATTTTAATGTATGAAAATTTTCACAATAGTAAAACGGTTTGTTGTTCTTTAATTATCTAATTTCTCTGTACTGTGGAATGATTGATTTCAAAATAGTTTAGTCGTCGACATTTTAAAGAGACTGTTAACCAATTTTTATTATCGGGTTTCCCACAAAATAAGCAAGTAAACCAAAATAATACTGACTTTTTAACTTGGTAGGGTTATATAAATCTTATGGTGTAGTAAAAATGAACTAAACTACAATGTTATAGATGAACTAAAATTTAAGAAAATTATAAACTAGACAAGTTGAAAAAAATCTTAAGGGCTAAATAATGGTCAATATTACTACAATTTAGTTCATTTTGCAATGGAAAAGGGTTCACTGTTTTTTCAGTGTGTGTTACAAACGGAATGACAAAGTTAATATACCCCCATCCTATGGTGGAGGGTATAAAAATCGTTCAAATATAGGAACTGTTTTTCAACACTTTATTTTAAAGACGTTTTTTACTTGAAACGTAGCATAATTTCTACTGGAAGTCGAGTCTGAATTTAGAAAATAAAGGTGTTGTTAATTTGTTTTTAAATGATTTTGATAGCATATGAAGAAAAAATGCCGAAAAGACGAAAAATTAAAATTTGCTTCCTAGAATCAAGTACATAAAACCCAAATTTAAAAGAGAATTGTGTCTTAAAAGTATCCTTACTTGAATTCTTCGCTTCTTTGGCTCGGAATCAATACCACAATTGTTAAAGACAAAATCTTTGGAACCAGGCATGCTCTTTTTTCAGTGAACAATCTATATTATGTATATTATACTAAAATAAGAAATAATTTGTAATAACAAAATGCAAAAAGCTTTTACAATGGTCACAATGAACAGTCTCTTCCGAAATAGGGAGATTTTTTTGTAACATTAAAACTTGTATGGAAATGAAAGAAACTTATTTCGACGTCACAATCGTAAAACAGAGTCACTATATGCACATTTTCGGTCAATATTCCCAGAAGGATAACACCATCTATATTTAAAATTAAAGTTACTATTATAATAAAAGTTGCTATTTTACTATTTCATAAACACATTCATGCAATAATTATGAAAATATTTTGCAATTATGCAATTTCAAAAGTGGTTACACTGAAAAAAAGCATACCCGGTTCCAAAGATTTTGTCTTTACTTTAAAAATTTGGTATTGATTCCGAGCCAAAGAAGCGGCGAATACAAGTAAGGATACTTTTAAGACACAATTCTCTTTTAAAATCTGGTTTTGTGTACTTGCTTCTAGGAAGAAAATTTTAATTTTTCGCTTTTTCAGCTTTTTTTCTTCATATGCTATCAAAGTCCTTTAAAAACAAGTTAACGACGACTTTATTTTCCAAATTAAGACTCGACTTCTAGTAGAAATTATGCTGTGTGTCAAGTAAAAAACGTCTTTAAAATAAAGTGTTGAAAAACATGTCCTATATTTGAACGATTTTTTTCTTTGTAGTCAAGATGCAAAAGACAACAAATTTAAAGACAATTTCATTAAATTTAAAGATTTTTTCTAAATTATTAAAGTCAAGTTGACCTTAGCCCAAACATTTTTTTTCATGTTATGATATCCATTTTTAAATCAAATCACTTAATTATAAGGACAATACGACTTCATTGAAAAGTTTATCGACCTTTGGTCAAGGAAAAAATCTTTATACTAGAGAAATGCGTCTTCTATGCTAAGCAAAATTTGCATTCGTATTTTAAAGACATGAAATCTTTGACTTCACGACAATATTTTTTTTTCAGTGTATATAATGTAAAATGACCCATTGTTTATAAAGGTTTACTTAGTTTACCAGTCTATTGGAATGCCGGTTTACAGAAATATGACGATAAAAACTTAGGAAGAGCAACCTTCTTTTAACTAATTGATAGGCCGTTGAACCTGCGCTCGCACCCACGAATATTTATGTCGGACAAGGCAACTATTACTATTTGGAACATATTCAAATAGGAGAATGTAATTTCCAAAGTAATTGAAAGTTTTACTTAAATTAGTTTATTTTATCTAAACAAAAATTCCAAAAACAATTAAGTTATATTTTCTTCTCTACACCGAAAATAAAAGTGAATTGTTTTATAGGAAGAATGAACTACCACGCCCGAAAATTGAACTAAATTTTACTCTACATTTTCAGATTCCCACAAAGCGTTGTTAAAACCAGGAAATGTTAATGCCCTGTTGTACTTTTTAACTGCAGTTCACGAAATTACATCATCTCATAGAAGAACAAGTATATACGGCCGTAAGTTCGGCCAGGCCGAAGCTTATGTATCCTCCATCATGGATTGCGTAGAAATTTCTACTGAAGACTGTAATCCACAATCGAATTACTTGGGTTGCGGTAACACTTGCCGATGTCAAGGTATCTTAAAACTTCCTAACACCGTAATATATACCACATAGTCCATACGTGGTATATATTAAACTAAAAAAGGCGGATTAAATACGTATATAATTAAGTTTAAAGTTTCTTTAGAAATAAAATTTTGACAACATTTTCTATAGAAGTAAAATTTTGAAGAAATTTTCTATAGAAATAAAATTTGGATAAAATTTTCTATAGAAATAAAATTCTGACAAAATTTTCAATAGAAATAAAATTTAGACAAAATTTTCTATAGAAATAAAATTTTGACAAAATGTTCTATAGAAATAAAGTTTTGACAACATTTTCTATAGAAATAAAATTTTGACAACATTTTCTATAGAAATAAAATTTTGACAAAATTTTCTATAGAAATAAAATTTTGACAATATTTTGATAGATTATTTTTGGCTCGAGTGGCAACCATGATTATGAACCGATAAGGACCAATTTTTGTGTGATTGGGGATCGCCTATATATAACTATAGACCGATATGGACCAATTTTGGCATGGTTATTAGCGGCCTTATACTAACACCACGTTGCAAATTTCAAGCGGATCGGATGAATTTTTCTCCTCTAAGAGGCTCCGGAGATCAAATCTGGGGAACGGTTTATATGGGGGCTATATATAATTATGGACCGATATGGACCAATTCTTACGTGTTTGTTGGAGACCACGTTCAACACCACGTTCCAAATTTCAACCGGACCGGATGAATTTTGCTGCTTCAAGAGGCTCCGGAGGACAAATCTGGGGATCGATTTATATGGGGGCTATATATACTTATGGACCGATATGGACCAATTCTTGCAAGTTTGTTAGAGACCATATACTAACACCGCGTACCCAATTTCAACCGGATATGATGAATTTTGCTCCTCTAAGAGGCTCCGGAGGTCAAATCTGGGGATCGGCTTATATGGGGGCTATATATAATTATGGGCCGATGTGGACCAATTTTTGCATGGTCATTAGAGAACATATACTAACACCATGTACCAAATTTCAGCCGGATCGGATGAATTTTTCTCCTCTAAGAGGCTCCGGAGGTTAAACCTGGGGATCGGCTTATATGAGGGCTATATATAATTATGGGTCGATGTGAACCAATTTTTGCATGGTCATTAGAGAACATATACCAACATCATGTACCAAATTTCAGCCGGATCGGATGAAATTTGCTTCTCTTAGAGGCTCCGCAAGCCAAATCGGGGGATCGGTTTATATGGGGGCTATATATAATTATGGACCGATGTGGACCAATGTTTGCATGGTTATTAGAGACCATATACTAACACCATGTACCAAATTTCAGCCGGATCGGATGAAATTTGCTTCTATTAGAGCAATCGCAAGCCAAATTTGGGGGCCCGTTTATATGGGGGGCTATACGTAAAAGTGGACCGATATGGACCAATTTTTGCATGGTTGTTAGAAACCATATACTAACACCATGTACCAAATTTCAGCCTGATCGGATGAAACGTACTTCTCTTAGAGCAATCGCAAGCAAAATTTGGGGGTCCGTTTATATGGGGGCTATACGTAAAAGTGGACCGATATGGCCCATTTGCAATACCATCCGACCTACATCAATAACAACTACTTCTGCCAAATTTCAAGTCGATAGCTTGTTTCGTTCGGAAGTTAGCGTGATTTCAACAGACGGACGGACATGCTCAGATCGACTCAGAATTTCACCACGACCCAGAATATATATACTTTATGGGGTCTTAGAGCAATATTTCGATGTGTTAAAAACGGAATGACAAAGTTAATATACCCCCATCCTATGGTGGAGGGTATAACAAGTAAGGATGAAATTTTGCACTAGGAGTACAATTAGTAATGTAGTCAAGTGTGCCAAATTTTATTGAAATCGGCTCAGATTTAGATATAGCTTCCATATATATCGTGCGTGCCAAATTTGATTGAAATCGGTTCAGATTTAGATATATCTCCCATATATATGTTTTTCTGATTTCGACAAAAATGGTCAAAATACCAACATTTTCCTTGTAAAATCGCCACTGCTTAGTCGAAAAGGTGTAAAAATGACTCTAATTTTCCTAAACTTCTAATACATATATATCGAGCGATAAATCATAAATAAATTTTGCGAAGATTCCTTAAAATTGCTTCAGATTTAAATGTTTCCCATATTTATACTCTGCGCCACACTGTGGAACAGGGTATTATAAGTTAGTGTATATGTTTGCAACACCCAGAAGGAGATGAGATAGACACATGGTATCTTTGGCAAAAATGCTCAGGGTGGGCTCCTGAGTCGATATAGCCATGTCCGTCTGTCCGCGAACACATTTTTGTAATCAAAGTCTAGGTCACAGTTTTAGTCCAATCGACTTCAAATTTGGCACAAGTATGTGTTTTGGCTCAGAATAGATCCCTATTGATTTTGGAAGAAATCGGTTCAGATTTAGATATAGCTCCCATATATATATTTCGCCCGATATGGACTTATATGGCCCCAGAAGCCAGAGTTTTACCCCAATTTGGTTGAAATTGTGCACCAGGTGTACAATTATTAGTGTAGTTAAGTGTGCCAATTTTTATTGAAATCGGTTCAGATTTAGATATAGATCCCATATATATCGTTCGCCCGACTTACACTCATATGGCCACAGTGTGGCCAATCTTTTACTCCGATTTTGAGTTATTGATTTTAGGTTATTTTTTGAACAGAATATTCCATCCAATGGATTGTTTTCCAGCTATCATCTAATTTTAGTTTTTTGCTTAAAAATTTGTACGTTTGCTGTGGAGTGTGGAAGAATCATGATTATTTGTACGAATTTTGACAAAACTCGAAAAGCCAAAGTACTCTACGTTTTGTTTCCGAAATTTTTCCCAAAAATTTTCAAATTTAATATAATATTTTCAAATATTTCTTCAAATGTATAAACTTTAACTCCCTAAACTATGTGTCTAAAGAACGGAGTTAATATCGTTAAAATCGGAAAAAAACGGAATTGTCCATTTTGTGAGTAAAAAATCGTAAAAATGACGATAAATCGGCAAAATTGGCAGCCCTGATCCGAACGACTTATTTTTATTTCCGTACGTAAAAGATAAAATGAGAGGTCAACGTTGTTCGAAACCTGAAGAATTGGTTGATGCGTTCGGAATGCATGTTCTGGAGATATCTCATTCAGAGTGGCAAAGGTGCTTCGAAAATTGGTGCGATCATATGCAAAAGTGTATAGATCTTAATGGGTATCAAAAAATGGGCTGCCACATTTGAACCACATTATTACCCTCTACGTTGTCTGCTAAATTTCAAGAAAATCGGTTCGGCCGATTGGCTTACTTATTTACATTGTCTTAAATTTTCAATGACAAAAACATTCCATCTTTCTTAGTTGTATTTACAAGAGTATTTAGTTAGTAGGCGTAATACTTTACACGTGCAAGAAACAATTTTCAAGATAATTAATATTCAATTATTTCGGATTATTAATCAGATGTAGTAACAGGTTGCCAGATGAGACATTTTTGATGTCTTTCGCCTGAATGGGTGGGTGTTGGTTTTATATGAAACAATAGCTTCCTGAAAAGCATTCTCATTAGTTTCCTAAATATCAAAGGAGTCTATGAACATCGACATAATTATATTCGGTTATTTATAAGGATATATGTTAGTGCGTGAGCTACAGCCCATATGTCACTACGTCACAATATATAAATGGAGATATGTGCTAATGATTTGGCTGTGGTGGTGGTGTTGGTGTTGGTGTAAACACATTTCTATGTCCTCATCAACAAAACAAATTAACTCTTAATATGTGGACTGCAAGTGAACTTTTACACATTATTAGGTTAGATGCCAGGACCCAAGCGTCTTCTACCCACAATTGAGGACAGCGGAGACTTACAGGAAATCACATTTTTATTTATGGAATGCAAAGGTTGTTTTAAAGGGTGATTCTTTTGAGGTTAGGATTTTCATGCATTAGTATTTGACAGATCACGTGGGATTTCAGACATGGTGTCAAAGAGAAAGATGCTCAGTATGCTTTGACATTTCATCATGAATAGACGAACGATCTGCCACAACGTCGAATTTTCAGTGAATGGGCCCTAGAAAAGTTGGCAGAAAATCCGCTTTTTTATCGACAAATTTTGTTCAGCGATGAGGCTCATTTCTGGTTGAATGGCTACGTAAATAAGCAAAATTGCCGCATTTGGAGTGAAGAGCAACCAGAAGCCGTTCAAGAACTGCCCATGCATCCCGAAAAATGCACTGTTTGGTGTGGTTTGTACGCTGGTGGAATCATTGGACCGTATTTTTTCAAAGATGCTGTTGGACGCAACGTTACGGTGAATGGCGATCGCTATCGTTCGATGCTAACAAACTTTTTGTTGCCAGAAATGGAAGAACTGAACTTGGTTGACATGTGGTTTCAACAAGATGGCGCTACATGCCACACAGCTCGCGATTCTATGGCCATTTTGAGGGAAAACTTCGGAGAACAATTCATCTCAAGAAATGGACCGGTAAGTTGGCCACCAAGATCATGCGATTTGACGCCTTTAGACTATTTTTTGTGGGGCTACGTCAAGTCTAAAGTCTACAGAAATAAGCCAGCAACTATTCCAGCTTTGGAAGACAACATTTCCGAAGAAATTCGGGCTATTCCGGCCGAAATGCTCGAAAAAGTTGCCCAAAATTGGACTTTCCGAATGGACCACCTAAGACGCAGCCGCGGTCAACATTTAAATGAAATTATCTTCAAAAAGTAAATGTCATGGACCAATCTAACGTTTCAAATAAAGAACCGATGAGATTTTGCAAATTTTATGCGTTTTTTTTTTAAAAAAAGTTATCAAGCTCTTAACAAATCACCCTTTATATACTTGCCTCTTGGGTACATCTTTGGTGTTTGGTTTGTCGTTTTTCAGAGTCGAATTTGTTACCCAGTAGGCAATTTGTGCAGTACTATCGCTTGAAACTATAATGTGAAATTATTCCGGATTTCAAACGAAAAAAGATATTCAGTGGAAATTATGAACAAATAATGATAATTGCAGGCATATAATGTCCATAAAAAGATGTACCATGTATTGATATAACATGTTTTGATATAGTCCCCATAAAGACTGATCTCCTGATTTGAGTTCTTGAGGCCCTATAAGGCAGAATTTTTATCCGATGTGCTTCAACTTGCAAATCTACACTGAAACAAAGGAAACAATTTTGGTTAATTTTAGAAAATTTAGATTTTTTGTTGTTGAAAATTTAACTAAATAAATGACATCACGCCGATATCACAACAATAAGTAAATATTTTTTCGACAAATTCAAAAAAAAAAAAAAAAAATATTACACTTAATAATTTTTTTTTTAACTTGTTAAAACAAATTTTGTAGTTTGAAGGATAAAATTGGAGTTCAAAATTGCAAGAATGTCTTTAGTGTCATACGAAGTTAAAGATGGGCGCATTTGTAGTAAAATTTACAAATTTAAAGAAATAATGAACTATTTTGTGAGAAGTACGAATTTAGTAAATCTTTTTGCTTCATTTGTGTATAATGTTATACAAATGAACGGGTCCATAAATCTAAAGGATTTGACCTTCCCTAAAGGATTTTGGTATTGATTCCCAGCCAGAGATGCGTTTTCGATAAAATAAAAACCTTTTTTAGGGACCTATATAACTTTAAATCTAGGATCAATAAAATAAAATTTGAGATACAGATACGGCACTTCACCAGCCAACAAGTTTAGACAAAGTTCAGCGTATGGCGTGTTTGTGTATCTCAAGCACATTCAGCAAGACAGGAACAAATTCCCTTAATGTCATGCTGCATCTATTGCCTTTAGACATTTTGGCCAAACAGTCAGCTGCAACAATGGCTGTGCGGTTACGCGAGCTATCGCTGTGGTCGGAAAAAAGTTACGGTCACAGTTCTGTCCTCAAAATAATGCCAGATGTGCCTAACGTAGTGGATTACACTTTGGTGAGTCCACTTTTCGACAAAAAGTTTGAGACTCTAATTCCCAACAGTGAGGCGTGGTGCACAGACCCCGGGGAATAAAGAATATATAGATTTCTACACTGATGGCTCCAAATTGGATAGACAATTGGGTTTCGGAGTATATTGTAACGATCTGGAACTTCGAATAGCGAAAAGATTACCTGATCACTGTAGTGTTTTTCAGGCTGAAATATTAGCAATAAGAGAGGTGGAGAATTGGCTCAGAAGTAATGTTCCAAAAAATGTGGGCATTAATACATACTCAGACAGTCAACCTGCAATAAAATCCTTGGACTCTGTGTTCCTCAAATCGAAAACGGCCATCGACTGCCGCAAATCTCTCAATGAGATGGCTGAGCAGTACAATATTCACCTAATATGGGTGCCTGGCCATAGGAACATACCGGGGAACTGCGAAGCGGATGAGTTGGCAAGGCTAGGGACTACCTTACATATTCCAGGGGAACTAGAATCTGTTGGTGTGCCCCTGGATACCTGCAAGCTCATGCTGCGTGAGAAGGCTGTTATGATGGCAAATGTTCGATGGGACAATTGCAAGGGCTGTAACGACACCAAGCAAATATGGCCCCATTTAAACTTGAACCTCACACTAGATATGCTAGTGTTCTCGAGACGTCAGATATCACTCCTGATATCTGCTATAACGGGTCGCTGCCTGATAGGCGATTTTGCAAAAACTATTGACGCGAAGTATAATGACTATTGTATGAGCTGTCATGATGCGGAGGAAATGGAATCAATTAAACACCTCTTGTGTGAGTGTCCTGCATTTTGTGTAAAGCGCAAGAAACTTTTAGGAGCATATAGCTTCAGATTACTGGCGGATATGGAAAACGTTAACTTAAGCAGTCTGCCAATGTTTTTGGAACAATCTGGTTGGTTCTACAAAGAAAAATAATCAAGAAGGTTCTGCGGTTAAAACTAGAAGTGCCCATATGTAATAGGTATTTTTAGTTAATGTGGTATCACAATGGACTGAATAGTCTAAGTGAGCCTGAAATTTAATCGGGCTGCCACTTTAACCTAACCTAACCTAACCTTCGTTCGGAAGTTAGCGTGATTTCAACAGACGGACCGACGGACGGACGGACATGCTTAGATCGACTCAGAATTTCACCACGACCCAGAATATATATACTTTATGGGGTCTTAGAGCAATATTTCGATGTGTTACAAACGGAATGACAAAGTTAATATACCCCCATCCTATGATGGAGGGTATAAAAAGGCCGATTTAATACTTATATAATTGAGTTCGACAAAATTTTCTATAGAAATAAAAGTTTGACAAAATTTTCTATAGAAATAAAAGTTTGACAAAATTTTCTATAGAAATAAAATTTTGTCAAAATTTTCTATAGTAATAAAATTGTGACAAAACTTTCTATAGTAATAAAATTTTGACAAAATTTTCTATAGAAATAAAATTTTGGTACATTATTTTTGGCGATATGGACCAATTTTTGTGTGATTGGCCATCGGCTATATATAACTATAGACCGATATGGACCAATTTTTGCATGGCTGTTAGCGGCATTATACTAGCACAATGTACAGGTACACTTTTTCAATTACATTTTCCTTTTTTGTCTTCACATAAAACCACGTGCCACTTCTGAATAAATAAATTAACACAAAACACAATAATTCCGTATTCTCCGTCCATTCGAAGAAACAATCAACACACGACTGACGCGCAAAATGAAAATCGTGTGTACCTGCTCAATGTTTTTATAAAATACTTTTCACTGCAAAAAAGTTAAAAAATTAAATGGTCACGAAAAAAATGTAAATGGTCTTTATGGCCATATAATGGTTCTAGACATGTCTATACTTAACCTATAAAAATACTTTTTTCCCTGTAAAAAAGTAAAAAAATTGAATGGTCAGGTACATGATTTTCCCGACCATTTAATGGTCTCAAATTCTATCATTTAAATGATAGAACAGGTTTGCGGTATTTGAGAACCATTCAAATGCTTATTGCCACCATACATTTTTCTCTGCTCGAAAACTATTTTTACAAAGACAAAATACATGGTTTTCGCGGGAATTACATGCTCTAGATAAGCATTAAATGGATGCGGCAACCATGTCCAAACATGGGTTTTCTGTGCGTGTGGGGGCTATATATATTTATGGACCGACATGGACCAATTTTTGCATGGTTGTTGCTCCTCCAACATATTATATGGGGCCTATACGTAAAAGTGGTCCGATATGACCTATTTGCAATAGCATCAATAACAACTACTTATTACAAGTTTCAAGTCAATAGCTTACTTCGTTCGGAATAAGCTAAAATTGACCTTGTAGGTTCGAAAAGTTGACCCCACTTTGTTAAAATTAAAAAAAATACTTTTTGGAGAATTGGGGAGGGAGGAGGAATTCGGGATGTCATCGGTATGACAACTGGTATCTTCATGAGATGAAGAAGGGACTCGATTCGTAGATAATCGACCAGACGTAAGTACTTCGATTCTTCCGTTACTTGATAGATCGGGATTTGTTGAGAGATTCGGTTCGTTGATATGTGCGTCTGTTTCTTGATGATCGGTGGTTGTTGAGTATTCGGCTTGTTGATGAACGGCATAATTATTTTCTTTTTACTTGATAATATGATAATGATTTCAAAATCACAAGAATGTCTTTAGCCCCATTCGAAGTTCAAGAAATTAAGTAAATCTTTATACTTCATTTGTGCACCCTCACAAAAAATCGCTTCTGTAACATATACTCCCAAACATATTTTGCTTCAAGCATATACATTTTTGGGTATTGCCCAAACATTTATATGTTTGATCTCTTCCAATATATAATATGTTTGAAAGCATATTGGTCTAAACAATATATGTTTGGGTAGTCTAAGTTCCAAACATTTTGTATTTTTGCATCCAAATTCAATAATGTTGTCTTCCAAAAAACAATATGTTATTATGTGAACATATAATAATTTTGGAAGCATTTTGCACCCAAAAATATTGTATGCTTAAAAAAAATTCTCCCAAACAATATTGTGCTCAAAATTTTATTTATTTATTTATATATTTACAATCATAATGAATTATGAAAATAAACAGGTAATATAGGTGCTAACAACATAGGTTTTCGACCTGAATGCCCAAAATTTTGTTTCTGCCTAATTGTATATTCCCTCACATCTTTCTCACTTCCACGAGATTTTTTAGTTCTAGCACGTTTTTCTGTAATACAAACATTGTAGAAGAAATTATTCAATTTTATGATTTTTTTTTATTTTAATTTTACCTTTTGCCGGACGGGGATTCGAACAGCGGACCACACAGTTTGTAAGGATCAAAGAAGTAGCTGATCAATTGCCCAAGGGAAAATAAAATGTTAATTTTGTAATAACAAGCAACAACCACCAACTTAATTCAATATCGCTCCCTGTTAAATAGCGCTCCAAGCTACTAAACACATATGTGTTTATAGGCTATTTCTAAATTAATATATGTTTGCATCCAAGCATATTATATTTACAAACATTTTATGTCCCAAACATAATATGTTCTAACATATTAACATATATGTCCCAAACTTGTTATGCTAGTTTATGAACATTATATGCTTGCACTCAAAAATATTGTGTTTAAAAATTTGTGTTCCAAACATATAATGTTTATAGCCAAACATATGAAAAACAATCTTTTTCATCCGTGTGTATATATGTTTTCCCTCTTTTTAAGCAAATTTAACTAACGTACGCAAATACATATTGAACTCAAGAAAACTTTCTCAAAACATAATAATACCATGAAGTAAAATTGTGTTGAATTGGCTTTAGTGTCTTTAAGGGCCTTAAATCTACCCAAAAACTGAGTTTAGTAATATTTCTATATAACATTCATTGCCATCTGGTTATATGTGTGTGTCTTGACCTAAAGGTATAAACATCACCACAAAAAATACAGTTATACAATTATACAATAACATTAATAAGGACAAATATGGTAGTCCCGCGTTGTTTAGGTACACAGAAAAAAATGTAAACTGTCTAATGGGAAAAATTAACTTAATCGTGCGAAAACTTAACTAAATTCTATTCCATTATTTGATATTGCGTTGCTCAATACAAAGATAATTCTTTTTTCTCACAAAAGCAAAAATAAACTACAAGTATAGAAACAAGTACACTCGCATACAGCAGTAAGTTCGGCCGGGCCGAATCTTAAATAACCACCACCATGAATCAAATATAATAGTTTACTTTGAAAACTCTTCGTCGTAGCGGGTTACTTGATAATATATAGAATGCCATTTAAATAATGGCGGACAAAATTTACAAATTTAAGATTTAAAATCAAGGTGGTTTTTTTATCATATACACGATATGTTTATGATTTCTCTAAAACTCAAACAAAATTGGTTCTCATAAATCCAGAATCTGATCTAGTCTTCATAGGTAGAATCTTTAAATTTTTTCTTTGGGAAGCGTACTGGTTGATCTGATTTGCTTGGGAGAAGATTTGTCATCAAACCCCCTGGCATTCTATATATTATCAAGTAACCCGCTAAACACACACTGAAAAAAAAGCATGCCCGGTTCCAATGATTTTGTCTTTACTTTAAACATTTTGGTATTGATTCCTAGCCAAAGAAGCGGAGAATACAAATAAGAATACTTTTAAGATACAATTCTCTTTTAAATTTGGGTTTTGTGTACTTGCTTCCAGGAAGCAAATTTTAATTTTTCGCTTTTTCAGCTTGTTTTCTTCATATGCAATCAAAAATCCTTTAAAAACGATTTAACGACAACTTTATTTTGCAAATTCAGACTCGACTTCCCGTAGAAATTGTGCTACGTTTCATGTCCGATTTTTAGCTTTGTAGTCAAGACGCAAAAAGACAACAAATTTAAGGACAATTTCATTAATTTTAAATAACTTTTCTGAATTATTAATGTCAAGTTGACCCTACCCCAAAAAATATTTCTTTCGTGTTATGATACCCATTTTAAGTCAAATCACTTAATTAGAAAGACAGTACGACTTCATTGAAAAGTTTATAGACTTTTGGACAAGGAAAAAAAACTTTATATTAGAGAAATGCGTCTTCTATGCTAAGCAAAATTTGCATTCGTATTTTAAAGACATGAAAACTTTGTCCGCACGACATTATTTTTTTCAGTGTGTGTTGGCGCGTGAGTGTTTGTGTTTTATGACCTTACGAATTTGTGATGGTGAATGAAATTGCTGTGACTACCATAACTTCCGGCTATGCAAGAAGAATGAGTGGTCTTTGTACTTCAATGTCTTCTCATTTGACTGTGTATTTTCTTTTATTTTGTTTAATTCTATGCTGACTTACTGTGTACCAGGAATGATAAATAGCGCAGTTGAAATGCTACTAAATCGGCTAAATCGAAAGAGTACTTTTTTATGCCAAATGGTACAATCTCTTGAAATGCCTATGATCTAAGCCACACAAGAGAATGTATAGAGTTAATATATTTGGATACCATAGAATTGTACCTTTCAAATATCATATAAATCATTACAGGGAAAAAAATATTGACCTACTATGAGAGATTATGCAACCTAAATGAGATCTATGTCCTAATTTTAATTTTATTGATCCTAGATTTCTTTTTTAGGAATGCTTAAACTTTACTCGGAATCAATACCAAAATCCTTAAGGGAAAGTCAATATCTTTGGATTCAAATAATCTTTATTTTGAGGGCAGAATGCGCATTTCTCTGATATAAAGTTTTTTCCTCGTCCAAAAGTCGATAAATTTTGTAATGTAGTCGGTTTGTCCTAATAGTTACGTGATTCGACTTAAAATTGGGTGATCTAACATGAAAAAAAGCTTGTTTGACTAAGGTCAACTTGGCTTTAATAATTTAGGAAAATTGTTCAAAATTACTGAATTTGTCTTACAATTTGTTGTCGTTTTGCATCTTGACTGCAAAATGTTTTTCAATATTTTATATTAAAGACGTTTTTACTTGAAGTATAGAACAATTTCAACTTGAAGTCGTGTCTGAACTTCGAAATTAAAGTTTTCGTTCACATGTTTTTTAATGGACTGTGATAGTGCATGAAGAAAAAATCTGAAAAAATTAATAAATTAAAATTTGTTTCCTAGATTCAAGTACGCAAAAATTCAAAAGAATTGTTTCCTAAATGTGTTCTTGTTTCAATTCTCTTCTTTGGCTCGGAATCAATACGAAAATCATTAGTGGAAAGGCAAAACCTTTGGAACAAGGCATCCTTTTTTCAGTATAGCAAATCCTGTGTAACCACAGGTTGCAGCATTATAGAAATAAAGTTTTGAAAAAATATTCTATATAACTAAAATTTTGACCAAATTTTCTATTTTACAAAATTTTCTATGGAAATATTTTTTTTTAATTTTGGGAGAATTTTCGCTAGAAATTAAATTTTGAGATAATTTTGTGTAGAAAAAAAAATTTGAGAACATTTTTTTAGAAATAAAATTTTGAGAAAATTTTTTTAGAAATAAAATTTTGAGAAAATATTCTATATATAAATTTTCTATAAAAATAAAGTTCTGAGAAAATATTCTAAAGAAATAAAATTTTGAGAATATTTTATTTATTTATTCAAGTCTATGGATTACAATCCGTACAGACTAGCAATTTTAAAAATAAATTAAATCTAAAGTATAAATAAATTTATTTAGAGAAACTGAAAATTCAAATTAAAGTTATTATTCAATTTATTAAATTCTTTTAAAGCTCTCAAAATGGGCTCGCAAGAAGCATAATTACTCCTATGAAAAGGAATATCAAAATAGTCATGATGTCTAAGACTCCGTACTGGTACATTAAAACCAATAATCTCTAGAAGTAAATTTTCTATGGAAATAAATTTTTGACGAAATTTTCTAATTTTTAGAAAATTTTCTATAGAAATAAAATTTTTGAGAGAATTTTCTATAAAAATAAAGTTTGGACAAACTATCCTATATGAATATAATTTTGAAAAAAATTTCCAATGAAATAAAATTTTGAGAATATTTTCTATTTTCTAATTCGATAATATTTTCTATTTTCTCATTTTTGGGAAAATTTTCTATAGAAAAAAACTTTTTAAGAAAAGTTTCTATAGAAATAAATTTTTAAGAATATTTTCTATAGAAATAAACTTTTGAGAGAATTTTCTATAGAAATAAAGTTTTGAGAAAATTTTCTATAGAAGTAAATTTTTAAGAATATTTTCTATAGAAATAACATTTTGAGAGAGTTTTCTATGGAAATAAAACTTTGAGAGAATTTTCCATAGAATAAAGTGTTGACAAAATTTTCTATATAAATAACATTTTGAGAAAATTTTCTATATTGTTGTTGTTTTTGATTTCAGCTTAAAACCATGTATTGACTAAACTACAAGTGTACCTTAACCAACAGAGGAAAAGAATGTTTGTCAAATTTATTTGGGCAAAGCCCTATAGACTGCATGATGGTTGGATGGACACACGTTTCGGAATCACCACATTCCTCATCAGCATCCTCTACTTGCAGCAAAACTATCAACGAGTTATCAGAATAAACTCAGGCAGTTCATTAAACCCAACAATGAACCACACTTGAACCTTCCGAAAAAAGGTTTTACATGATAGAACAAAACCAACAATAACAAAACAAAACGAAAAATTTTCTATAGAAATAAGGTTTTGATAGAATTTTCTAAAAAATAATATAGAAATACATTTTTGAGAAAACTTTCTATGGAAATAAATTTTTGAGAAAATTGTCTATAGAAATCAATTTTTAAGAAAATTTTCTATATAAATAAAATTTTGACAAAATTTTATATAGAAATAGAATTTTGAGAAAATTTTCTAAAAAAATAAATTTTTGGGAGTATATAGAAAAAAAGTTTTGACAAAATTTTCTATAGAAATAAAATTTAAAAAAAAATTTCTATAGAAATAAAGTTATGAGAAATTTTTCTTAAAAAAATAAAATGTTGTCAACATTTTCTATAGAAATACAATTGATACAATTTTCTATAGAAATCAATTTTTTTTTTATAAAATTTTCTATAAAAATTAAATTTTGAGAAAATTTTCTATAGAAATTAAATTTTGAGAAAGTTTTCTATAGAAATAAAGTTTTGACAAAATATTCTATATAAATAAAATTTTGAGAAAATTTTCTATAGAAATAAAGTTTTGACAAAATTTTCTATAGAAATCAATTTTTTAGAAAATTTTCTATATAAATAACGTTTTGAAAAAGTTTTCTATAGAAATAAAGTTTTAAGAAAATTTTCTATATGAATAAAGTTTTGACAAAATTTTCTATAAAAATAAACCTTTGACCAATTTTTTTAGAAATAAAATTTTGACAAAATTTTTTTGAAATAAAATTTTGACAGAATTTTCTATAGAAATACAATTTTGACAAAATTTTCTACAGAAATAAAATTTTCACAAAATTTTCTATAGAAATAAAATTTTGAGAAAATTTTCTATAGAAATAAAGATTTGAGAAAATTTTCTAAAGAAATCAATCTTTGAATACCACATTGGTGAACTTTTTCTTGTCACTGAGTGCTGCCCGATTCCATGTTAATTTCAATGACAAGGGACCTCCTTTTTATAGCCGAGACCGAACAGCGTTCCACATTGCAGTGAAACCACTTAGATAAGCTTTGAAACTCTCAGAAATGTCACCAGCATGTCACCAGAAATGTCACCAGGTGGGATAATCCACCGCTGAAAAACTTTTTGGTGTTCGGTCGAAGCAGGGATCGAACCTACGACCTTGTGTATGCAAGGCGGGCATGCTCTCTAATAATAATGATGTCCTTGGAGCACCAAAAAAAAAATAGAGAATATTTTCTATACTCGTAGATATACAATTTTGACAAAATTTCCTATAGAAATAAACTTTTGAGACAATGTTCTAAAGTAATAAAATTTTGAAAATATCTATATATATAAAATTCAATCTATGTTTGTTTATTTGTTTGTTTGTTTGTTTGTATGTTCCGAGTTGGCTCCGAAACGGCTGAACCGATTTACTTGAAACTTTCAGAGATCGTAGGGGGCGTTCATGTGGTGAAAATAGGGTACCTCATTTTTTGACACCTGCTCGCGGAGGGGGACCTCCTCTTTATCGGACTTTTTGAAAATTGGACCAAAGTTGACCGATTTGCTTGAAATTTTCATTGAAGATTGGGGTTGGCATCTAGACAAAGATCCGTTACTTTATATTTCGATATTTGGTGGCGGAGGGGGTCCTCCCCTTTGTTCGACTTTTTTTTTTAAGTGCAGTGAAAAAACTAAAATTCTCTAAATTATCTGAGATTTACAGAGAACATGCGGTGAGGTTATGAAATTAATATGGGGTACCTGATGATTTCATATGTGGACGGGGAGGGGGTCCTCCCCCTTGCCCTACTTTTTGAAACTTTGAACAAAATTATGCGATTTGCTTGAAATTTTCATTAAATGTTGAGGTTGGCATCTAGATAAAAATCCGCTACATTATTTTTCGATATTCGGTCGGGGAGGGGACCACCCCTTTGCCCGACTTTTTTTAAAGTACAGTGAAACCAAAACTAAACTCCCCCGACTGAAATTTTACGGAAAAAATGGGTGAGGTTATGAAATTTATATCAGGTTCCTGATTTTTTAATAAAAATAAAAGGGCATAGGGAGACAGCCCTTGTACGCTTCTCTTAAGTACATACAGAGAAACAATTAAACTTTACCGAGTTACTTGAAATTTACAGTGGACTGGGGAGAGGTTACGATATTAATAGTTGAAAGCTGATTTTGTGATATTTGGACGGAAAAGAGGCCGCCCGTTTAGGCTTATAATTTGCTTGACATTTTCTGGGACGTTTACAAAAGATACCCTACATCACTTTTGATATTTGGTCGGGGAGGAGGTCCTCCTCTAAAACTGAAGAAAAAATTCTCAAGTTTTCTTGAAATTTACAATGGCAGTGGGGGAAGGTTATGAACGAGGAGGCAACATTCCTTGCCCCATACTTGAAGGAAAGTTTCAAGAATTTTCAGGGAAGGTTAGGGGTGCTATTCACTACGGTGTTTGTCGAAATTGTATCGTGGAAAGAGACGTCCCTTTAAAAAAAATAATATAGGGTACGTGATAGTCCGATAACAGGTCGGAGTGGAGCGAAGGTGGGGAGAGGGTTCCCTTTTGTCCTTTTTTCTTAAATTGAACTCGGTTCATGTACATCGGTACATGAATTGGAACTCGGTACATAATTTTATGATTTTTGCACAGGCTTCTGCCAGACTTCTTTTTAGTAAAGAACTTAAATTTACACGAAATTGGCAGCCAACGTAGAGGGTGCATCATTTTCCAATATTTTAGCAAATGTTAATGTGGTAAAATTTTTTACTACTTTTGCTTTTTCCGATTTATTGGATGGGAAACAGTAATTCTTTGTATGTTATTATAATATAGTGCTTAATTTTCAGGTATGTTGAGGAGAAGGATACCTTTCCTTGACAAACCACACTTAAAATTCACAAGAAATATAGAAGATTGTCCAACTACTTGAATACAGAACATTATTTAAAAAATTTGGAGGAAAGGGTACATCCTCTACCCGACATTTTTTAAGACGAACCGTTTTACATATGCATATCCGCCGTATTTGTACCTATAAACGAAAATGCAAGTAGTGCGATTTGTTTGAAAGAATTCAAATCTTTTCGAATTTGTTTTCAGCACGAAGGATATGGTTGACTAAGTTAACGCAAAATGTTCCTACACATACGCTTCGGAAGGCGCAGCGAAGCGGGCCGGGTTAAGCTAGTTTTCTATAGAATTGAAATAATGACAAAATTTTCTATAGAAATCAATTTTTGAGAAAAATGTATAGAGGAATAGATTTTTGATAAAATTGTCACTAGAAATCAATTTTCGAGAAAATTTTCTATAGAAATAAATTTTCTATACAAAATAAAATTTTAAGAAAATTTTCTATAAATTTAAAACCTTGTGTTATTTTCATTATGAGTAAGTTCTCCCTTTTTGTAGAAGTAGCAACAAGCTAAAATGGTTAAAACAATTAAAATTCGACAAATTTACAATTCAAGGGATATTTTTACACCCAACTCATTATTCATTCTAAGAAAAAAAACATTTTTTATTCAATCTCATGATATTCTTGAAAAATTACTAATTGTTTTACCAGGGTACTATGGTACTTCTTTTAAGTAAATGTACCAAAAAAAGTTAAAAAAAAAACATAAACTTTATCAGTCCTGCTGTGCAGATGGTTGAATGGGGATTGGTGGTTGGATAGGTGGCGACTCATTACGAGTTATAAAGTGGGAAATATTGTGGCGTTGATTGCATAATTATTGTGTCACGTAGCAATACGGAATGATATGGCTTCCAGAGAAATATGTACACTTGTAACATTTAAGATGACGTGAAAATTTAAGTAATGTGCCTTCTGCCTATTAAAGTTGTTATCAAATTTCCACTAGAAATACAGGAATGCAGGAAAACAAACAAGTATTGAAACTCAAAACTCGGGCGGGACCGACAATGTTATATGCTGTAATTATTTAGGATGTATGTCTGTTATAGTATGCTTTTTAAGCTACTATCTTTTTGTCAAAACCAGTGTAAATAGCTGACGCACGTTTCATGTTTTGGTTCACTGTCGAACGTCTTCAGTTTGGCCTATAATTTAACTACTTGCAGAACAACGATTAAAACTGGACCGAATTATCAGAGGATACGTTCACGCAGAGAAACAATCATATTCAAAGAGCAAAATAATATGATAGGAGCTATTTTTGCGGCGACCATGTAACATTTTAACCTGCAACCATGTTGGCTCAGTGAACATGGTTCTAAGAAAAATATAATTGTCCTTATCTAAAATGTTATTATATTGATAAAAATAATTTTGTTTGAATGAAAAGACAATGGTCACGATTTAAAATTTTATGGTATTCATTAAAAATGTTTTTCTTCTAGTTAAAAGAACATGGTCACAATCTAAAATGTTTTGATCTTTATGAAAAAACTTTTTTCATCGTCGAAAAAAGGACGCCACTTGAGAAAAGAAAACACAAAATTAACTTTATTTATTTGTTTTTATTTATTTATAAAATAATTCATTGTTTATTTGTATTTATAATGTCGCGCAAGCAAACATCACATATTTTTACACACTCTATTTTGGTTCAATTTCAACAAAAAGTAATCATTCCATATTTACTTCGTGTCCATCAAATGTACCAACGCAGACATCATGTAACTGCAAATAAAAACAAGTAAGGAAAGTCTAAAGTCGGGCGGGGCCGACTATACTATACCCTGCACCACCTTGTAGATCTAAATTTTCGATACCATATCACATCCGTCAAATGTGTTGGGTGCTATATATATAGGTTTGTCCCAAATACATAACTTAAATATCACTCGATTTAGACAGAATTTGATAGACTTTTACAAAATCTATAGACTCAAAATTTAAGTTGGCTAATGCACTAGGGTGGGACACAATTTTACTAAAAATAAATATGGGAAACATTTAAATCTGAAGCAATTTTAAGGAAACTTCGCAAAAGTTTATTTATGATTTATCGCTCGATATATATGTATTAGAAGTTTAGGTAAATTAGAGTCATTTTTACAACTTTTCGATTAAGCAGTGGCGATTTTACAAGGAAAATGTTAGTATTTTGACCATTTTTGTCGAAATCAGAAAAACATATATATGGGAGCTATATCTAAATCTGAACCGATTTCAACCAAATTTGGCACGCATAGCAACAATGTTAATTCTACTCCCTGTGCAAAATTTCAACTAAATCGGAGCAAAAAAGTGGCCTCTGTGGTCATATGAGTGTAAACCGGGCGAAAACTATATATGGGAGATATATCTAAATCTGAACCGATTTCAACTAAATTTGGCACGCATAGCTACAATGCTAATTCTACTCAATGTGCAAAATTTCAACCAAATTGGGGTAAAACTCTGGCTTTTGAGACCGTATTAGTCCATATCGGGCGAAATATATATATGGGAGCTATATCTAAATCTGAACCGATTTCAATAAAATTTGGCACAGTTGACGATAGTACTAATTGTTCTTTTTGTGCAAAATTTTAAGCAAATTAGGGTAAAACTCTGGCTTCTGGGGCCATATAAGTCCATATCGGTCGAAATATATATATGGGAGCTATATCTAAATCTGAACCGATTTCTTCCAAAATCAATAGGGATCTATTCTGAGCCAAAACACATACTTGTGCTAAATTTGAAGTCGATTGGACTAAATCTGCGACCTAGACTTTGATTACAAAAATGTGTTCACGGACAGACGGACATGGCTATATCGACCGACTCAGGAGCCCACCCTGACCATTTTTGCCAAAGACACCATGTGTTTATCTCGTCTCCTTCTGGGTGTTGCAAACGTATGCACTAACTTATAATACCCTGTTCCACAGTGTGGCGCAGGGTATAATAAATTATACCATATATCAAAATGCTGTACAAAAAACAGGTAAACTTTTTCAATTACACTTTCCTTTTTTGTGTTCACATAAAACCACGTGCCACTTCTGAATAAATAAATTAACACAAAACAGTAAATCCTTATTCTCCGTCCATTCCAAGAAACAATCAACACACGACTGACGCGCAAAATGAAAAGCGGGTGTACCTACTCAATGTTTTTATAAAATTCTTTTCGCTGCAAAAAAGTCAAAAAATTAAATGGTCACGAAAAAATGTAAATGGTCTTTATGGCCATGTAATGGTTCTGGACATGTCTATACTTAACCTATAAAAATACTTTTTTCCCTGTAAAAAAGTACAAAAATTGAATGGCCAGGTACATGATTTTCCCGACCATTTAATGGTCTCATATTCTATCATTTAAATGATAGAACCTGTTTGCGGTATTTGAGAACCATTCAAATGCTTATTGCCACCATACATTTTTCTCCGCTCGAAAATTATTTTTACAAAGACAAAATACATGGTTTTCGCGACAATTACCTACTCTAGATAAGCATTAAATGGATGCGGCAACCATGTCCAAACTTGTTTTTTCTGTGCGTGTGGACAGAGTATACCCATATTTGGTTCAAGAGTATTTTGATCTCAATGAGGGCCTCATTGCGTTAAGGATACATACCAAAGGTTAGGTTAAAGTGACAGCCCGATTAAGTTTCAGGCTCACTTAGACTATTAAGTCCATTGTGATATACATATACATACATACCAAAGTCTTGGCGAAACGTCATTGCAAAAGCTGGGAAGATAGCGGATGGAGCAGCGAAGAATTTTAGACCCATAAGCCTTGTTACAGACTATATAAAGGAAATTGAATGACCATATGATATATCCAACTGATCATAAAACTACAGCATTTCTTATTAGCCTCGACTCCGACTCCGGAGTCGACTACAGGTGGTGTATCTAAATCTCATTTTAACAGTATTCCAATTGTAATTTTGAGGTGTAGTGTTCCAAAAATAGAGCGATATAAGTGTTCCATTTTGCCATTTTGCCAAACCTCAGTATTTTGGGGATGTACAGAAGTCTATATTTCAATTTCAAGCCAATAAATTAAAATACGACACAAGACATAAAAATATAATATCCAGAATATGTATTTATAAAAACAAAAAATTTAAAAAAAATAGGCTTCCAGAAGTTTAAGAAGTAAAAAAGTATTGGTCTACATAGTCATTTTATAAAAAATAAATCTATATAAAAACAAGTATATACAGTAGTAAGTTCGGCCGGGCCCAATCTTAAATACTTAAATCAAATATAATAGTTTCCTTTGAAAATTTCAGGGGGGTTTGATGACAGATATTTTCCCAAGCAAATCAGTTCAACCAGCACGCTTCCCACAGATAAATGTAAAGATTTTACCTATGAAGACTAGATCAGATTCTGAACTTATAAGAACCATTTTTTTGAGTTTTAGCGGAATCATAAACATCTCTTGTAAGTACTAGAAAATTATGAAATAACGCCTTGATTTGAAATTTAAAATCTGTGAATTTTCATCCCAATTATTTAAATGACTACGAGAAGTAAAATCTGGAAAATTTGCATTCAGTTTCAAGCAATTTTCCTGATCAGTGCGCCTTCTATACCCTCAATAAGGGAAATCATTCTATATGGAGGCCTTACCAAATGGACCGATAAAACTAAATCATATACACTTTGTTATGGGTCTAAAATGTCAGTATATTTTCAATTTGTGGCAAATCGGATAAAAACTACAATTTTTAGAAACCCTAGGAGTTAAATCGGGAGTTCGGTGTAATGGGGGCTATACCAAAACATGGAAGGATACACACAGTATTTAATTGTAGTTCTAGAATCTAGACCCCAAATCCGAGGGCCGTTTTATAAGGGGGCTATATCAAAAACTGTACCGATACACACAAAAAAATTTTTTTCTGATTCAATCACCAAATTAATTGATCCAATTAATTTTTTAATTGAAATGTCTTCAATCACGAAAATGATAGTATCAATCACAGTTTTAATTGGGCATAGAAAAAATTCTTGATTAAAGAATTAATTGATTTTTTCGGCAAATTTCAATTAATGATTGCAAACTCAATTAACTTATTAATTAAAAAAGGTAACTATTTTTAATTACTTTCTGAATTGACTTAGAGTTTTTATTTGGATTAACAAATGATTGTTTGAAATACATTTTTAATTAAAAATTTAAAAAAAATCAGCACTTTTTTTAACTGAATTAGTCTTCCGAATTTGATTAAAAAGTTAATTGTAAATTTTCAATCATTGGCTTAATTAACTTAATGTTTCTATCATGATTAAAAAGTTAATTGTATCAATTAATTTATTAATTGAAAACATTTTAACTTCAATTAACTTTTTAATTGGAAATATTTTGGTGATATTTTTTTCTGTGTACTCAATATAAATTGGATAAAAACTACGGATTCCAGAAGCCCAAGAAATAAATCTGGAGATCGGTCTATATGGGGGCTATATCGAAACATGGTCCAATAATCACCATTTTCGTCACATATCTTTATGTTCGTAGAATACCTCTAGATTTCCAATTTCAGGCAAATTGGATAAAAACTACGGATTCTAGAAGCCCAAGAAGTAAAATCGGGAGATCGGTCTATGTGGGGGCTATATCAAAACATGGACCGATAAACACCATTTCCGGCACATCTCTTTATTTTCCTAGAATACCTCTACATTTCCAATTTCAGGCAAAGTGGATAAAAACCACGGATTCTAGAAGCCCAAGAAGTAATATCGGGAGATCGGTCTATATGGGGGGCTATATCAAAACATGGACCGATAGGCATCAATTTCGGTACACTTTGTGATGGTCTTAAAATACCTCTAGATTTCCAATTTCAGGCTGGATAAAAACTACAGTTTTTATAAGCCCAAGACCCCAAATCGGGAGGTCGGTTTATATGTGGACTATATCAAAACTTGGACCGATATAGCCCATCTTCGAACTTGACCTGTCTGCATACAAAAGACTGTAGCGTGATTACAACAGACAGACAAACGGACATGCTTATATCGTCTTGGAATTTCTGCCTGATCAAGAATATATATACTTTATATAGTCGGAAATCGATATTTCGATGTGTTATAAACGGAATGACAAACTTATTATATCCCCGTCACCATTCGATGGTGGTGGGTATAAAAATACACAAAAATCAAAATGTCGGGCTAATCAAATAGAAAGTTTAGATGTTAACAAGTATATACGGCCGTAAGTTCGGCCAGGCCGAATCTTATGTACCATCCACCATGGATTGCGTAGAAACTTCTGCGAAAGACTGTCATCCACAATCATCCAGAATTGAAATAGGGCGGTCGCTATATGGGGGCTACAATTATGAACTTGATATGGACCATTTTTGTGTGATTGGGGATCGATTTATCTGAGGGCTATATATAACTATAGACCGATATGGACCTAGTTAGGTTGTTAACGGCCATATACTAGCACAACCCAGCAAAAACTAGGTAACCACATCTCATTACAATTGGCATTACCAGGAGTAAAGCTGTCATTACACGTTGCATTACATTGCGGTGTGTTATAATGACTTACTTGTAATGACAAAAAAAAAAATATAATGCCTAATAATTTTCGAATTGTTATTCTCAAATTTTTAGGCAGTTGGCTTAATAAAATAGAATTGAAAGGATTGAATACTTCTTAGTACGAATGAACTGAAATATTTGTCTATGCTAAGTGTTATTCGTATGTATGATAAGCTTTCTATAATAAAGGAAGTCAGAGTTATCATTTTATATGAAATTTTACTAAATTTGGTTTTAGTTTTAGTTCGGTTTTTGTTCATTTTTACGAATGCTTTGTTATCAGTGAATAAAATTTTCTTGTTCAGTAGTAAATTCGTATACCCCGCGAAGAAAACAGTATTAGTAAAATGTCATGCCTTATTCTAGCTAATGAACTATTCCTAACTGCTTTCAGTTTAGGATTTTTTTACTGAAGCAAGTAAATTTTATTATTTCACACAATAACACTATTTTACAAAAAATAGAAAATTCATATACACTTAATGAAAGGCAACTTTTCTTATGTATTTTGATCTGCTGTATTCGAAAAAAATTAATTTTTTTTAATGGAACGACATTTTTCGGTCGTTTTTCTTCTAATTGATCTTATTACTTAGGTTAGAGTATCATCTATACGATCATGAACTTCTCTTCCAGACGTTTTTTCAATGGTTTATACTTTTCTGGCGGAAAAGGTCCTTTGTAAATTTTTTGAAAATTTGGCTTTTCGCATCGAAAATTTTGAACCACTTAACTTATCACAGATCCAATTATACACGATTATTCGTTATTAATTAATAGCTTTCATTTAAGTACCAACGACGATATAATCGGACATTTTCAACTCGAAATATAATTTGTTTAGAGAGAAAAGAGAAAATAAAAATAACAGGATATCTCAAAAACTGTTCCATAAAAAAATTTTTAAACATTTTTTTTCGAATTCAGCAGATCAAAATACATAAGAATAGTCGACTCTCATCAAGTGTACATTTTCAGTGTAAACTAGTGTAATTTAACTTAATGCAAATAAAATGGCTAATCTAAATTGATGAATATTTTTTCCTTTAGTTTCGAAGGCACTTTTTTCTGGGTGTAGTGCTCCTATTACAGCATTACTCGCCATATTTTGATCCATTGTAATCGGCGATAGAAATCAATATTTTCGAGATTTGGTTGCCTGAGACAATAAGTGGCTATTTTCCAAGCTTTGGTGTATCTACGAATAAGTGATTACATATTAGGTTATTATATGCTTTAAAAGCACTACTTATTTCATGGCCGAAAGTATGCCTGGGGAGAAGTACTTTCCTCCTAGGACATGCGTATGTAAATGTAATCCGGAGCGATGCCAATTAATAAGTGGTTATTATTTTTTAAAACGGCTTACCTACAAGATTACCGGGTAATGAGAGTTTTTCTGGGAATGTACCAAATTTCAACTGCCTCGGATGAAATTTGCTCCTCCAAGAGGCTCCAAAACTAAATCTCAGGATCGGTTTATATGGGGGCTAGATATGATTATGGACTAATATGGACCAGTTTTGGCATGGTTGGTAAATATCATATAGTAACACCACGTACAAAATTTCAACCAGATCCAAGATGCACCAAAACCAAATCTCGGGATGGGTTTATATGGGGCTGTATATAATTATGGACTGATATGAACCAATTTTTGCATAGTTGTTAGAGATCATATATGTTACTTACATTATGTACCAAATTTCAGCCGGATCGGATGAAATTTGCTTCTCTTAGAGGCTCCGCAAGCCAAATCTGGGGATAGGTTTAGATGGGGGCTATATATAATTATGGACCGATTTCGGCCAATATTTTCATGGGTGTTAGAGACCATATACTAACACCGTGTACCAAATTTCAGCCGGATCGGATAAAATTTGCTTCTCTTAGAGGATTCGCAAGCCAAATCTGGGGGCCCGTTTATATGGGGGCTATACGTAAAAGTGGGCCATTAATTTAATGTAAAGAATTTCGAGTAGCTCTGATGAAACAAACTTTTTCCCAAAAGGCCGACACAGATGGCACGTTGGCAGAGGTTTAATTTAAAATTACAGCTTCCAAGGACATCGGGTGTATATGGAGAATTCTCATGTAATTATGTAGGGCATCTTAAAATCTGGGCCGACGGGAAATTTCCGCATTTATTCATGGATCTCAAATAAAATACAATTCTATATTAAAAATTTCTGACAAATCTTATGCAAATTTTAGACTGGGAAAAATTGCTTAAAACACGTCGGAAGTTGGGTTTATATGTAAGTGCTATATAAAAAAATTTTTCGGTATGACTCATTTTCGAACGCGACTTGCCTGCCAAAAATTCAGAACGTTAGGTTAAGCTATATTGCCTAAAAATTTTACCTTTATCAAGAGTATATAGGGTCAAAAATTGATATTTTAATAAGTTAAACATGGACAATACAATTGATCAATTCAACCCATATTCTAGTAAAACCTACTTTAACCCATATAAATACACTTTGAATGGCCTGAAATCCAGTACTTCGTTTTTGTTGTTTGATTAAAAACCCGAATCTAATTTGTCGAAATATTTCTTTATTTACAAAGATATGAAGTGTTTTTCAAATTTTGTTTCGCCGGAGTCGGAGTCGAGCAAAATTTCTACGACTCCGGCTCCGACTCCAGCAAAATCTTCAGACTCCGACTCCAAGACTCCGACTTCACAGCCCTGAACGTACTTACTTATAGGGAAAAATCTGTGGACTCTGCTCTGCACTCAATAGTGCATCACATAGAGAAGTCTATTACATACGGTAGACTATACACTGGTGGGATATTGAAGGTGCCTTTAATATTACAAGAATTGGGGTTGTAATAAGGCGTTTTTTCTCTACTGTCTTTATATCTTTACAGGATTCATGTCAAAGCAATATAATTTATTACCCTTAAAGTGTGCAAAATCTCATCGGAATCGGTTCCGATTTCTATATATATATAGCTCCCATAAATATGTGTCGACCGATTTTCCAAAATTTGGCCATAAAATCCTTGTTTATTACCCGATCTTAGTTGACTAAATCTAATCTTCTATAGTATTAACTATATATGCAAATTTGCATCGAAATTGCTTTAAATTTAGATATAACTGTCATACATATGTATCTCCCGATTTTCCCAAATTTGACCATAATTGCCTTATTTATTAACCGATCTTCTGTGGTACCCACTAAACCTGCATACTATCATCCAAATCGGTTCATATTTAGATATAGATCCCATATATATGTATCGCCCAATTTTCCAAATTTGACCATAAAACCCTTATTTATTACCCTTTCTGACTCTAAGTTGGCTAGATCTATTGTTCTTTAGTACTAACTATCAGGGTTGGCCTGTCACAAACTGTGACTTTTGCGGCATACGATTACAACGGTATACTAAGTCGTAAACCTGGTGTAGAAACCCTAATTTTGAATTAAAGAAATTGTGAATATTTATACCCTAAACCACATACACGGACGAAAAATACTGTTTTTCATATGTTTGGGTGTAAAAATGATATGTGTGGAACTCAAATTTTTTAACACAATATTTTTAAGTGCAAGCATACAATGTTTATAAACTAGTATAACATGTTTGGGACATATATGTTAATATGTTAGAACATATTATGTTTGGGCCATAAAATGTTTGTAAACATAAAATGCTTGGATGCAAACATATATCAATTTAGAAATAGCCTATAAATATATATGTGTTTAGAAATAGAGACATAGAGAGTATGCTGCAAGTAAAAAATGGAAAAAACCAATTGGCGCCTTAAAAATATATATACACGAAGAAAATTTCATTAATTTTTTTTCCACCAGTGTATGCCTAAGGTGAAACATAATATGTTTGAACACTACAAACAATATTTTGTTTGGACAAATCCTGAAAATATATATGCTTGAAGCAAAATGTGTTTGGGGTATATGTTACAGAAGCGATTTTTTGAGGGTATAGTGGTCAGGGTATAATAACTTTGATCTGCCAAAAAAATGTGCCTACCAGAAATATTGGTTTTAGGCGACATAAAATATATACCGATCGACTCAGAATCACCTCCTGAGTCGATCTAGCGCTTGGTGTCCGTCCGTCTGTCCATGTATTTGTTGTTCACAGGATTCCGGTCGCAATTATTAACCCATGTTGTTGAAATTTGGTACACGGAGTTTTTTTGGGCACAAGGACGAACGCTATTGAATTTGGATCAAATTTGATTCAGATTTAGCTATAGCTCCCATATATAGTACCGCCCGATTTTTCTAAATTTGGCTATAAAACTCTTATTTATCAACCGATAGTACTCAAAGTTGGCCAAAAGTAATCTCCTATAGCACTTACTGTGTGTGCAAAATTTATTTTATTTTTACATATATATTTATAGCCCGATTTTCCCAAATTTAGCCATAGAACACTTATTTATTAACCGATCTTACTCAAAGTTGGCTAGATCCAGTCCTCTATAGTACTAACGGTATGTGCAAAATTTCATCGAAATCGGTTCAGATGTAGATATAGGTCCCATATATGTATCGCCCGATTTTGACCAAATAACCTTATGTTTGACCATAGAGGCATCATTTCTTAACTGATCTTACTGAAATTTTGCACAAGAGGCTCCGCAAGCCAAATCTGTGGATCGTCGCCGAGTGGCGCCGCTGATTTCAGTCGCCGCCATTTTTTGGTAGTCAACGCTGCTGCCGAATATGTCGACTAATCTCGACTCAAATATAGCCGCAAATTAATCAAAAATATGGATTTATATCGGAAAAAATTATTAATAATTGTTATATTTTTGACAAAATTATAAACTTTCCACCCACAATCAATTAGTATCAAGTTGCTCTAATAGTTTTGCAAAAAGTTAGCGCAGAAAATTTTAACGAAATGTAAATTTGACTGTAAGTTGTTTGTACAACTAATCTCATTACGACTTGAATAAATTGAAAGTGATTTTATAATGGATAATTGTCCGCCGCCGAATGGACAATTTTATATCGGCTTAGCCTTCAAGCCGTCGGAGGCACAAATTTAGTATCAGTCGCGGCCGACAAAAATGGGTCGGCTTCATTCCCTGCTCGATACGCGTTAGCAGTCGCCTTAGCACATAGCTCCACAGACGGTGTTGCCATAAGAACCTCTAACAATTAATTAAGATTTTCATGGCCAAAAAATGAAAGTCGTTTGTTAAATCGCGAACGTCAGTGGATGAAACCGTGAACATTCCGCGTTGATTTTTCGTGACGTTTTCGTTTCATTTTGTTGCCTTCCGTTCATGATTTTGGAATGTATTTTTTATACACTGCGCCACACTGTGGAACAGGGTATTATAAGTTAGTGCATATGTTTGCAACACCCACAAGGAGACGAGATAGACACATGGTGTCTTTGGCAAAAATGCTCAGGGTGGGCTCCTAATTCGATATAGCCATGTCCGTCTGTCCGTGAACACATTTTTGTAATCAAAGTCTAGGTCGCAGTTTTAGTCCAATCGACTTCAAATTTGGCACAAGTATGTGTTTTGGCTCAGAATAGATTTAGATAGAGCTCCCATATATATATTTAGCCGATATGGACTTATATGGCACCAGAAACCAGAGTTTTACCCTAATTTGCTTACAATTTTGCACAAGAAGAACAATTAGTACTATAGTCAAGTGTGCCAAATTTTATTGAAATCGGTTCAGATTTAGATATAGCTCCCATATATATCGTTCGCCCGATTTACACTCATATGACCACAGAGGCCAATATTTTACTCCGATTTAATTGAAATTTTGCACAGGGAGCAGAATTAGCATTGTAGCTATGCGTGCCAAATTTGGATTTGAAATCGGTTCAGATTTAGATATAGTTCCCATATATATGTTTTTCTGATTTCGACAAAAATGGTCAAAATACCAGCATTTTTCTTGTAAAATCGCCACTGCTTAGTCGGAAAGTTGTAAAAATGACTCTAATTTTCCTAAACTTCTAATACATATATATCGAGCGATAAATCATAAAAAAACTTTTGCGAAGTTTCCTTAAAATTGCATCAGATTTAAATGTTTCCCATATTTATACCCTTCACCACTACTGTGGTACAGGGCAGGGATCCGGAGCGGAGCGGAGCGTGGAGCGGAGCGGAGCAAGCCCTTTTTTTGCCGGAGCGGGAGCGGAGCGGGAGCGGTATTTCTAAAATCCGGAGCGGAGCGGGAGCGGAGCGGTTTCCAAATGAAAAACCGCTCCGCTCCGAATAAAATATTACTTGAATGAAATGTGTAACTTTGAAATTACTTAGTACTTAGCGTAGTGTGAGTAAACGTTTAAAATGTACGATATGTATTTTTGTACGTACGTACATTGGGGAAAACACAAAGTGTTTTTTTAGTAATTGTTTTCAAAAACGGCAAATGTCAAAATATATCTCTAGTATGTGTTGTAAAAGTAACAACAGTACTTTCGATCAATTTCATCCCGTATTACTACAAAGATGTTTGTAATGAACGCCAAATAAATGCAATTAAACGATCTTATTTATATTTAATTTTTTAGTTTTCTACACTGAAAAAAATATTGTCGTGAAGTCAAAGATTTCATGTCCTTAGAATAAGAATACAAATTTTGCTTAACATGGAAGACGCATTTCTCTAAAATAAAGTTTTTTTCCTTGTCCAAAAGTCAATAAACTTTTGAATGAAGTTGTAATGTCCTTATAATAAAGTGATTTTACTTAAAAATGTGTATCATAACATGAAAGATAAAATTTTTGAGGTAAGGTCAACGTGACTTTAATAATTAAGAAAAATTCTTTAAAATTAATAAAATTGTATTTAAATTTGTTTCCTTTTTGCATCTTGCCTACAAAGCAAAAAATCGTTAAAAAATAAGACAAGTTTTTCAACACTTTATATTAAAGACGCTTGTTACTTGAAACATAGCATAATTTCTACTGGAAGTCGAGTCTTAATATGGAAAATAAAATTGTCGTTAACTCGTTTTTAAAGGATTTTGATAACAACTGACGAAAAAAATCTAAAAAAAAATTAAAAATTAGCATTTGCTTCCTAGAAGCAAGTACATAACTCCCAAATTTAAAAGAGAATTGCGTCTTTAAAGTATCCTTACTTGTATTCTCCGCTTCTTTGGCTCGGAATTAATACCCAAACTGTTAAAGTAAAGACAAAATCTTTGGAACCGGGCATGCGTTTTTTCAGTGTAAGGACATTTATATTTGCTTTACTATTGTACTATACCCTAGCATTCTCTTATTTCTGATATTAGTTCTCGAAAATTTAATTCAAATTATGGATAGTTTCAATTTTGGTTGAAAAATGTGCGCATATACATTTATTTTAATTTTTTCTCACATTGAAAACTAATGACTTGATTTTATTATTGCATGTTATCTACTTTTTTGAGAACGAACATTTCTTAAAAACGCTGTTCGAAAATGTATTTTTACAATAAAGGGGAAAAAAGCGAAATTAGGTAACACTAGATCTGAGTAAGAATATTCGTAGGTATACCACGGACTGATTTCGATGGAGGTTGTTTGTCTTTACTTTAAAAAATTTGGTATTGATTCCGAGCCAAAGAAGCGGAGAATACAAGCAAGGACACTTTTAAAACACAATTCTCTTTTAAATTTAGGTTTTGTGTACTTGCTTCTAGGAAGCAAATTTTAATTTTTCGCTTTCTCAGCTTTTTTTCTTCATATGCTATCAAAGTCCTTTAAAAACGAGTTAACGGCAACTTTATTTTGCAAATTAGGACTCAACTTCCAGTAGAAATTATGCTATGTTTGAAGTAAAAAACTTCTTTAAAATAAAGTTTGCTTTGTAGTCAATATGCAAAAAGACAACAAATTTAAAGACAATTTCATTAAATTTAAAGAATTTTTCTGAATTATTAAAGTCAAATTGACCTTAGCCTATAAATTTTTTGTTTGATGTTAAGATACCCATTTTTAAGTCAAATCATCAAATATTACAAAACCTTTTCTCTACGTCTGTTGCAAAACAACAAAAAAAACTTTCGGAGAGTAGTTACTTCTACTCTGTGTATAGACTTTCAATTCCAATCAGCGTTGCCGTTTTGGTCCGATCGGACCAAAATTGGTCCAAAAGATTTCTAATTTTTAAATTTGGTCCATTTTGGTCCATTTTCATAAATTTGGTTTCTATCACATATCAAATAGTAGATGGTGCACCGCAAAGAATATTGTCGGGAGGCCAAATATTTCACATGCTTAAAATACGAATACGAATTTTGCTTAGAATAGAAGACGTATTTCTCTGATATAAAGTTTTTTCCATGTCTAAAAGTCTCTAAACTTTTCAATGAAGTCAGTTTGTCCTTATAGCTAAGTGATTCGACATAAAAATGTGTATCCTAACATGAATGAAAATTTCGTTTTAATGAAGTCAAAATGGATTTAATATTTCTGAAAAAATCTTCAAAATTAATAAAATGTTTCAACACATTGTTTTAAAGTCATTATACCCTAAACCACATAGTGGTTAGGGTATAATAAATTTGATCTGCCAAAAAATGTGCCTACCAGAAATATTGATTTTAGAACCCATAAAATATATACCGATCGACTCAGAATCACCTCCTGGGTCGATCTAGCGCTTGGTGTCCGTCCGTCCGTCCGTCTGTCCATGTATTTGTTGTTCACAGGATTCCGGTGGCAATTATTAACCGATTTTGATGAAATTTGGTACAGGGAGTTTTTGGGCACAACGACGAACGCTATTGAATTTGGAAGAAATCGGATCAAATTTAGATATAGCTCCCATATATATGTATCGCCCGATTTCGACAAATGGGGTCACGCTGTGCTTTTTTTCAAACGGATCGTCGCCAAATTTGGCAAAAGGTAATCTTTTTCATCGCCCTTCAAGTCTGCAAAATTTCATCCAAATCGGTTCAGATTTAGATATAGCTCTCATATATATGTATCGCCCGATTTTCCCAGATTTAGCTATAGCTCCCATATATATGTACCGCCCGATTTTTCTCGAAGAGGAGCGGAGCGGAGCGATTTTTTTTTTCTCGGAGCGGAGCGAGGAGCGGAGCGATTTTTTTTTCTCCGGAGCGGGAGCGGAGCGGAGCGAAAAAAATGGACCGCTCCGGATCCCTGGTACAGGGTATAATAAGTTTGTGCATTTGTATGTAACGCCAAGAAGGAAAAGTCTGAGACCCATCGTTTAGTATACCGATCGTCTTAGAATTAAATTCTGAGTCGATTTAGCGATGTCCGTCTGTGTCTGTCTGTCTGTCCGTCTGTCTGTTGATGTATTTTTGTGTGCAAAGTGCAGCTCGCAGTTTTAGTCCGATTGTCCTAAAATTTGGTATAGGGTCCTGTTTCGGCTCAAAGACGATCCCTATTGATTTTGGAAAAAATCGGTTCAGATTTAGATATAGCTCCCATATATAGCTTTCGCCCGATTTACACTCAAATGACCACAGAGGCCAATTCTGTGCTCCGATTTAGTTGAAATTTTGCACAGGGAGTATAATTAGCACTGTAGCTATGCGTGCCAAATTTGGTTGAAATCGGTTCAGATTTAGATATAGCTCCCATATATAGCTTTCGCCCGATTTACACTCATATGACCACAGAGGCCAATTTTTTGCTCCGATTTAGTTGAAATTTTGCACAGGGAGTAGAATTAGCATTGTAGCTATGCGTGCCAAATTTGGTTGAAATCGGTTCAGATTTAGATATATCTCCCATATAAGGCTTTCGCCCGATTTACACTCATATGACCGTAGAGGCCAATTTTTAACTCCGATTTAGTTGAAATTTTACACAGGGAGTAAAATTAGCATTGTAGCTATGCGTGCAAAGTTTGGTTGAAATCGGTTCAGATTTAGATATAGCTCCCATATATATATTTTTCTGATTTCGACAAAAATGGTCAAAATACCAACATCTTCCTTGTAAAATCGCCACTGCTTAGTCGAAAAGTTGTAAAAATGACTCTAATTTTCCTAAACTTATAATGCATATATATCGAGCGATAAATCATAAATAAACTTTTGCGAAGTTTTCTTAAAATTGCTCCAGATTTATATGTTTCCCATATTTATACCCTTCACCACTACTGTGGTACAGGGTATAATAAGTTTGTGCATTTGTATGTAACGCCAAGAAGGAAAAGTCTGAGACCCATCGTTTAGTATACCGATCGTCTTAGAATTAAATTCTGAGTCGATTTAGCGATGTCCGTCTGTCTGTCTGTTTGTCTGTCTGTCTGTCTGTCTGTCTGTCTGTCTGTTGATGTATTTTTGTGTGCAAAGTACAGCTCGCAGTTTTAGTCCGATTGTCCTAAAATTTGGTATAGGGTCCTGTTTCGGCTCAAAGACGATCCCTATTGATTTTGGAAAAAATCGGTTCAGATTTAGATATAGCTCCCATATATAGCTTTCGCCCGATTTACACTCATATGACCACAGAGGCCAATTTTTTGCTCCGATTTAGTTGAAATTTTGCACAGGGAGTAGAATTAGCATTGTAGCTATGCGTGTCAAATTTGGTTGAAATCGGTTCAGATTTAGATAAAGCTCCCATATATAGCTTTCGCCCGATTTACACTCATTTGCCCTTTATATATAGCACCCAACACATTTGACGGATGTGATATGGTGTCGAAAATTTAGATCTACAAAGTGGTGCAGGGTATAATATAGTCGGCCCCGCCCGACTTTAGACTTTCCTTACTTGTTTTTTTTTACTAACATTGTGTTCCACCGTAGTGCATTAGCCGACTTCAATTTTGAGATTATAGATTTTGTAGAAGGCTATCAAATTCTGTCCAGATCGAGTGATAATTAAATGTATGTATTTGGGTCAAACCTTTATATATAGCACCCAACACATTTGACGGATGTGATATGATATCGAAAATTTAGGCCTACAAGGTGGTGCAGGGTATAATATAGTCGGCCCCACCCGACTTTAGACTTTCATTACTTGTTTTTTTTTTTTTAATAAAGATCCTAACAAATTTTATGGATTTGAGATTGTACTAAAATGTTGGTCTACATAGTGGGGAATATTATAATCGGCTCAGCCCGACTTTCCTTACTTGTTTTACATATTGAAGTTATTATGCCCGCTATGTGGTACAGGGCATATAACCCAGCATTATGTTTCATGATTTTATTTTGCTTACAAAGTTATATACAAAACAAGTAAGTAAAGCAGAAAGTCGGGCGGGGTCGACTATATCATACCCTAAACCACCCTTACTGCAGTAGTAATCATAAGCATTTGTTAGGTAACATTGATATAGGTCTGGGAGATAAACCGCAGTTGCATATTTAAGAAAATTAAGGGGTACATGTTTATGGGTGCTTTGTCTCAATCTAACTATAGCTCACAGTCAGTGTTGCCAGGGAAAATGTTCGGTTTACCCTACAAGGACAAAAATGTCCAAAAAATTTTCCCTACAATATTTTCGTTAAATTTAAACAAATTTTACGAAACAAAACTGGTTCTAAGTACTTCATTATCTTAAAACATGCAAATGCAACGTATATAACCTAGAAAATAAATTTGTATTACCACCATGATTGCCACAGTTGGTAGAATTCTACCAAAAATAGTATTTTTTGTGTTAAATCTCTATAGAAATAAAATTTTGGAAAAAGTTTCTATAAATAATTTTTTTTGAGAAAATTTTCTATAGAAATAAAATTTTGATAATAAATTCTATAGAAATAAAATTTTGAGAAAAAAATCCATAGAAATAAAATTTTGAGAAACATTTGTATAGAAATAATATTTTGAAAAAAAATGTCTATAGAAATACACTTTTGACAAAATTTTCTATAGAAATAAAATGTTGACAAAATTTTCTACAGGAATAAAGTTTTGACAAAAATTTCTATAGAAATATTTGTTTGGTAGATTTGTCGTAATTTGTGTTAATCTTCAAATTTTGTTAGATTTTTTTTTGGCACGAGTGGTAACTGTTGTTACCACACATTGTTAAAGGTCAAGCCTTGCCGGATTCTAATTTCCTCTACTAGAGCCACCAAAATGTAAAAATTATTACAAATTGTGTTGAGTGAAAATGTCCCGACATTGTGACCCTACGTCCGACAAGACGCTAAATATTAGAAAAATCCTACATATAGGGAATTTCCCCTACTTCTAGCAACACTGGCTGTAGTTGATATTGCACCAACGGGGTTAGTATGTCACTAACATTGATCCCATTATTAAAAAAGAGAAAATCGCTCAATTGGTGTGGGTAATAAATCCAAATTTGTAAAAATCGAGCAATATTCTTATGTAAGAGCTACAAGTACGTATAAATACGATCAGCTAGTACATAAAAATTTGAAATTTGAGTAACATTGGTTAATAAATAAAAGTATTATGGCCACATTTGGGAAAATCGAGCGATGCATATATATGGAAGCTATATCTAAATCTGAACCAATTTGCATAATAGTTTGCGGGTTTGATTAATACCACAAAAGGTTACCTTGTGCACAATTGGAGTAAGATCAGTTAAGGTTATTAGGTGCAAATTTTTCAAAATCGGGAGATACATATATGGGAGCTATATCTACATCTGAACCGATACAGTTAGTGGTATAGAAGATTACATTGGGCCAACTTTGAGTACTATCGATTGATAAATAAGGGTTTTATAGCCAAATTTAGAAAAATCGGGCGGTACATATATATGTGAGCTATAGCTAAATCTGAACCGATTTGGATGAAATTTTGCAGACTTGAAGAGCGATGAAAAAGATTATTTGTTGCCATATTTGGTGACGACCCGTTTGTAAAAAAGCGCAACGTAACCCCATTTGTCGAAATCGGGCGATACATATATATATGCGAGCTATATCTAACTTTGATCCGATTTCTTCCCAATTCAATAACGTTCATCCTTATGCCCAAAAAACTCCCAGTACCAAATTTTATCAAAATCGGTTAATAATTGCGACCGTAATCCTGTGAACAACAAATACATGGACAGACGGACGGACGGACGGACACCAAGCGCTAGATCGACTCAGGAGGTGATTCTGAGTCGATCAGTGTATGTTTTATGGGGTCTAAAATCAATATTTCTGGTAGGCACATTTGTTGGCAGATCAAACTTCTTATACGCTGACCACTATGTGGTTTAGTGTATAAAAATTCGAACTATGTTTGATTGAGGGTGGAGTCAAGAAAAAGATCCGCTACCATATTTTTGACATTTTGTCGTTGAGGGGACCTCAATCACTTCTTTAAGTACAATGAAAATAACTAAACTCCGATTTGCGGAAAATTTACAAAGGTTGTGGGAGGAGGTTGTGAAATTCATTATAGAACTGCTAATTCAATTAATGAACATATTTGAAATTTCTAAATTGGCCTAATTAGACATTGACACTGACATGTTTGTGAATATGAAATGTGATTAATTTATTTTCAATGTCAATTGTTATCATTACCACTCGAATCCAAATGGCTCGATTGGAAATAATCTTTAAACTAATAATCACGCTCTTGCTGGAGCTCAATTTGCATATAGAAACTCGTTAACGTGCATGGGGCATAAATTATTTTTATACCCTCCATCATAGGATGGGGGTATATTAACTTTGTCATTCCGTTTGTAACACATCGAAATATTGCTCTAAGACCCCATAAAGTATATATATTCTGGGTCGTGGTGAAATTCTGAGTCGATCTAAGCATGTCCGTCCGTCCGTCCGTCCGTCCGTCTGTTGAAATCACGCTAACTTCCGAACGAAACAAGCTATCGACTTGAAACTTGGCACAAGTAGTTGTTATCGCTGTAGGTCGGATGGTATTGAAAATGGGCCATATCGGTCCACTTTTACGTATAGCCCCCATATAAAGGGACCCTCAGATTTGGCTTGTAGAGCCTCTAACAGAAGCATAATTCATCCGATCCGGCTGAAATTTGGTACATGGTGTTGGTATATGGTCTCTAACAACCCTGCAAAAATTGGTCCACATCGGTCCATAATTATATATAGCCCCCATATAAACCGATCCCCAGATTTGGCTTGCGGAGCCTAAAAGAGAAGCAAATTTCATCCGATCCGGCTGAAATTTGGTACATGATGTTGGTATATGGTCTCTAACAACCATGAAAAAATTGGTCCATATCGGTCTATAATTATATATAGCCCCCATATAAACCGATCCCCAGATTTGGCTTGTGGAGCCTCTAAGAGAAGCAAATTTCATCCGATCCGGCTGAAATTCGGTACACGATGTTGGTATATGGTCTCTAACAACCATGCAAAAATTGGTCCACATCGGTCTATAATTATATATAGCCCCCATATAAACCGATCCCCAGATTTGGCTTGCGGAGCCTCAAAGAGAAGAAAATTTCATCCGATCCGGCTGAAATTTGGTACATGATGTTGGTATATGGTCTCTAACAATCGTGCAAAAATTGGTCCATATCGGTCCTTAATTATATATAGCCCCCATATAAACCGATCCTCAGATTTGGCTTGTGGAACCTCTAAGAGAAGCAAATTTCATCCGATCCGGCTGAAATTCGGTACGTGATGTTGGTATATGGTCTCTAACAACCATGCAGAAATTGCTCAACATCGGTCCATAATTATATATAGCCCCCATATAAACCGATCCCCAGATTTGGCTTGTGGAGCCTCTAAGAGAAGCAAATTTCATCCAATCCGGTTGTAATTTGGAACATGGTGTTAGTATATGATCTTTAACAATCATGCAAAAATTGGTCCACATCGGTCAATAATTATATATAGCCCCCATATAAACCGATCCCCAGATTTGGCTTGCGGAGCCTCAAAGAGAAGCAAATTTCATCCGATCCGGCTGAAATTCGGTACATGATGTTGGTATATGGTCTCTAACAACCATGCAAAAATTGGTCCACATCGGTCCATAATTATATATAGACCCCATATAAACCGATCTCCAGATTTGGCTTGCGAAGCCTCAAAGAGAAGCAAATTGCATCCGATCCGGCTGAAATTTGGTACATGGTGTTGGTATATGGTCTCTAACAACCGTGCAAAAATTGGTGCACATCGGTCCATAATTATATATAGCGCCCATATAAACCGATCCCCAGATTTGGGTTCCGGAGCCTCAAAGAGAAGCAAATTTCATCCGATCCGCCTGAAATTTGGTACATGATATTGGTATATGGTCTCTAACAATCGTGCAAAAATTGGTCCACATCGGTTCATAATTATATATAGCCCCCACATAAACCGATCCCCAGATTTGGCTTGCGAAGACTCCAAGAGAAGCAAATTTCATCCAATCCGGTTGTAATTTGGAACATGGTGTTAGTATATGATCTTTAACAAACGTGCCAGAATTGGTCCATATCGGTCCATAATTATATATAGCCCCCATATAAAACGTTCTCCAGATTTGACCTCCGGAACCTCTTGGAGGAGCAAAATTCATCCGATCCGGTTCAAATTAGGAACGTGGTGCTAGTATATGTTCGCTAACAACCATACCAAAATTGGTCCAATCACACAAAAATTGGTCCATATCGGTTCATAATCATGGTTGCCACTAGAGCCAAAAATAGTCTACTAAAATTTTATTTCTATAGAAAATGTTGTCAAAATTTTATTTCTATAGAAAATTTTGTCAAAATTTTATTTCTAGAGAAAATTTTGTTAAAATTTTATTCGGTTCATAATAAAATTTTCATCATTGTCAAAATTTTATTTCTATAGAAAATTTTGTTCAAATTTTATTCGGTTCATAATCATGGTTGCCACTCGAGCCACAAATAATCTACCAAGATTTTATTTCTATAGAAAATTTTGTCAAAAGTTTATTTCAATAGAAAATTTTGTCAAAGTTTTATTTCTGTAGAAAATTTTGTCAAAATTTTCTTTCTATAGAATATTTTGTCAAAATTTTTATTTCTATAGAAAATTTTGTTAAAATTTTATTTCTGTAGAAAATTGTGTCAAAATTTTATGTCTACTTTGTCAAACTAAATTATATACGTATTGGATCAATCTTTTGTGATTTAATATATACCACGTATGGACTTACATACAATTTAGAAGATGGTGTTAGGAGGTTTTAAGATACCTTGCCATCGGCAAGCGTTACCGCAACTTAAGTAATTCGATTGTGGATGACAGTGTTTAGAAGGACAGTGTTTCTACGCAATCCATGATGGAGGGTACATAAGCTTCGGCCTGGCCGAACTTACGGCCGTATATACTTGTTTCATTTCGTTTATATCAAACACTGTTCTTTTCTGACTTTAAGTCTTTAATAAGACACATTTTACCGTTCATAGTAAAAATTTAATATAGTAGAATGTAATGTTGAAATTATTTTCGGAATCTTCCGACCATATCTGGAATATATGTAAAAAAATAAAACTTTGGTCGAAGCAGGGATCGAACCCACGACCCTTGGCATGTAAGTCGGACGTAGCAACCACTGCTCCACGGTGCCGAATTAAATGTATTTTTCTGTTAAATAAACTTTGTTAAATCGGCTCGTGGGCGCCGCAAGCTATGCTATATAAATGTAACTTATATGAAAACAAGTATATACGGCCGTAAGTTCGGCCAGGCCGAAGCTTATGTACCCTCCATCATGGATTGCGTAGAAACTTCATCTAAACACTGCCATCCACAATCGAATTACTTAAGTTGCGGTAACGCTTGCCGATGACAAGGTATCTTAAAACCTCCTAACACCATCTTCTAAATTGTATGTAAGTCCATACGTGGTATATACAGAAATAAAATTTTCACAAAATTTTCTATAGAAATAAAAATTTTGACAAAATTTTCTATAGAAAGAAAATTTTGACAAAAATTTCTACAGAAATAAAATTTTAACAAAATTTTCTATAGAAATAAACTTTTGGCAAAATTTTCGGCTCAACTGCAGCTTATGGGCCCCTCACCGAATTGCTTAAAATTAATATATGTTGTGTCATTCGGTGAGCTGATTCCAACAAAGTGACCCATACCCGGGGGAAGTACCCGAGTCTTGAGATATAGCCCTTCAAAGGGTCAATAAAAACTTAATATATCTCTTTTTTTTTGTCCAATATAGACAAACTTGGTATCATATGAAAGCTTATTCAATGCACTTTTATACGCAAAAAAAATTATCAAGTTTTTATTGACCCTTTGGAGGGCTATATCTCAAGACCCGGGTACTTCCCCCGGGTATGGGTCACTTTGTTGGAATCAGCTAATCGAATAACACAACATATATTAATTTTAAGCAATTCGGTGAGGGGCCCATAAACTGGAGTTGCTCCAAATTTTCTATAGAAATAAAATCTTGGTAGATTATTTTTGGCTCGAGTGGCAACCATGATTATGAACCGAATAAAATTTGAACAAAATTTTCTATAGAAATAAAATTTTGACAAAATTTTCTATAGAAATAAAATTTTGACAAAATTTTCTATAGAAATAAAATTTTGACAATGATGAAAATTTTATTATGAACCGAATAAAATTTTAACAAAACTTTCTCTAGAAATAAAATTTTGACAAAATTTTCTATAGAAATAAAATTTTGACAAAATTTTCTATAGAAATCTAATTTTGGTAGATTATTTTTGGCTCTAGTGGCAACCATGATTATGAACCGATATGGACCAATTTTGGTATTGTTGTTAGCGACCATATACTAGGTTAGGTTAGGTTAGGTTATGTGGCAGCCCGATGTATCAGGCTCACTTAGACTATTCAGTCCATTGTGATACCACATTGGTGAACTTCTCTCTTATACCATATACTAACACCACGTGCCTAATTTGAACCGGATCGGATGAATTTTGCTCCTCCAAGAGGCTCCGGAGGTCAAATCTGGAGAATGTTTTATATGGGGGCTATATATAATTATGGACCGATATGGACCAATTCTGGCACGGTTGTTAAATATCGTATACTAACACCATGTTCCAAATTACAACCGAATTGGATGAAATTTGCTTCTCTTGGAGACTTCGCAAGCCAAATCTGGGGATCGGTTTATATGGGGGCTATATATAATTAACGACCGATATGGACCAATTTTTGCATGGTTGTTAGAGACCATATACCAACATCATGTACCAAATTTCAGCCGGATCGGATGAAATTTTCTTCTCTTTGAGGCTCCGCAAGCCAAATCTGGGGATCGGTTTATATGGGGGCTATATATAATTATGGACCGATGTGAACCAATTTTTGCATGGTTATTAGAGACCATATACCAACACCATGTACCAAATTTCAGCCGGATCGGATGAAATTTGCTTCTCTTTTAGGCTCCGCAAGCCAAATCTGGAGATCGGTTTATATGGGGGCTATATATAATTATGGTCCGATGTGGACCAATTTTTGCATAGTTATTAGAGACCATATACCAACACCATATACCAAATTTCAGCCGGATCGGATGAAATATGCTTCTCTTAGAGGCTCCACAAGCTAAATCTGAGGGTCCCTTTATATGGGGGCTATACGTAAAAGTGGACCGATATGGCCCATTTTCAATACCATCCGACCTACATCGATAACAACTACTTGTGCCAAGTTTCAAGTCGATAGCTTGTTTCGTTCGGAAGTTAGCGGGATTTCAACAGACGGACGGACGGACGGACGGACATGCTTAGATCGACTCAGAATTTCACCACGACCCAGAATATATATACTTTATGGGGTCTTAGAGCAATATTTCGATGTGTTACAAACGGAATGACAAAGTTAATATACCCCCATCCTATGATGGAGGGTATAAAAAAATTTAAAAATTTATAAAATGCATAATTTCTTCTTTCTAAAAAACTTCGTGGAAGTGAGAAAGATGTGAGGGAAGATGCAATTAGCCAGAAAAAAATGTTTTTGAGTTAGTCTCTATGAAATTGTTTTTACATCCTGGAAAAGAATAAACGTTTATCACAAAAAGTATATACTTTTCTTCCAAATACACTTCCTTTCAACGAAAAACAAATGAGAAACAAATTTTGTTTGTCTAAAATTTCGTTTGGGAGGAAAAATTATTTTTGTGCTTGTATTTTCGTCATATACATGATATGTTTATGATTTCTCCAAAACTCAAGCAAAATTGGTTCTCATAAATCCAGAATCTTATCCAGTCTTCATAGGTAGAATCTTTAAATTTTTTCTTCGTGAAGCGTACTGGTTGAACTGACTGAGAAGATTTGTCATCAAACCCCCTAAAATTCTATATATTATCAAGTAACCCGCTACGACGAAGAGTTTTCAAAGCAAACTATTGTATTTGATTCATGATGGTGTGTATTTAAGATTCGGCCCGGCCGAACTTACTGTGTATATACTTGTTATACCTTGCGCCACACTGTGGAACAGGGTATTATAACTTAGTGCATATGTTTGCAACACCCAGAAGGAGACGAGATAGACACATGGTGTCTTTGGGAAAAGTACTAAGGGTGGGCTCCTGAGTCGATATAGCCATGTCCGTCTATCCGTGAACACATTTTTGTAAAGTCTAGGTCGCAGTTTTAGTCCAATCGACTTCAAATTTGGCACAAGTATGCGTTTTGGCTCAGAATAGAACCCTATTGATTTTGGAAGAAATCGGTTCAGATTTAAATATAGCTCCCACATATATATTTCGCCCGACATGGACTTATATGGCCTCAGAAGCCAGAGTTTTACCCTAATTTGCTTAAAATTTTGCACAAGAAGAACAATTAGTACTATAGTCAAGTGTGTCAAATTTTATTGAAATCTGTTCAGATTTAGATATATCTCCCATATATATCTTTCGCTCGATTTACACTCATATGACCACAGAGGCCAATTTTTTGCTCCGATTTAGTTAAAATTTTGCACAGAGAGTAGAATTAGCATTGTAGCTATGCGTACCAAATTTGGTTGAAATCGGTTCAGATTTAGATATATCTCCCACATATATCTTTCGCCCGATTTACACTAATATGACCACAGAGGCCACTTTTTAACTTGGATTTAATTGAAATTTTGCATAGGGAGTAGAATTGGCATTGTAGCTATGCGTGCCAAATTTGGTTGAAATCGGTTCAGATTTAGATATAGCTCCCATATATAGCTTCGCCCGATTTACACTCATATGACCACAGAGGCCAATTTTTTGCTCCGATTTAGTTAAAATTTTGCACAGGGAGTAGAATTAGCATTGTAGCTATGCGTGCCAAATTTGGTTGAAATCGGTTCAGATTTAGATATATCTCCCACATATATTTTTCGCCCGATTTACACTCATATGACCACAGAGGCCACTTTTTAACTTGGATTTAATTGAAATTTTGCACAGGGAGTAGAATTGGCATTGTAGTTATTCGTGCCAAATTTGGTTGAAATCGGTTCAGATTTAGATATAGCTCCCATATATATGTTTTCTGATTTCGACAAAAATGGTCAAAATATCAACATTTTCCTTGTTAAATCGCCACTGCTTAGTCGAAAAGTTGTAAAAATGACTCTAATTTTCCTAAACTTCTAATACATATATCTTGAGTCTATGGATTTTGTAGAAGTAGATCAAATTCTGTCCAGATCGAGTGATATTTAAATCTATGTATTTGGAACAAACCTTTAACACATTTGACGGATATGATATGGTATCGAAAATTTAGATCTACAAAGTGGTGTAGGGTATAGTATAGTCGGCCCTTTCCGACTTCAGATTTTCCTTACTTGTTATACCCTCCACCATAGGATGGGGGGTATATTAACTTTGTCATTCCGTTTGTAACACATCGAAATTTTGCTCTAAGGCCCCATAAAGTATATATATTCTGGGTCGTGGTGAAATTCTGAGTCGATCTGAGCATTTCCGTCCGTCCGTCCGTCTGTTGAAATCACGCTAACTTCCGAAAGAAACAAGCTATCGACTTGAAACTTCCGACTTCAGATTTTCCTTACTTGTTATACCCTCCACCATAGGAGGGGGGGTATATTAACTTTGTCATTCCGTTTGTAACACATCGAAATTTTGCTCTAAGGCCCCATAAAGTATATATATTCTGGGTCGTGGTGAAATTCTGAGTCGATCGGAGCATGTCCGCCCGTCCGTCCGTCTGTTGAAATCACGCTAACTTCCGAACGAAACAAGCTATCGACTTGAAACTTGGCACAAATAGTTGTTATTGATGTAGGTCGGATGGTATTGCAAATGAGCCATATCGGTCCACTTTTACGTATAGCCCCCATATAAACGGACCCCCAAATTTGGTTTGCGAGGCCCCTAAGAGAAGCAAATTTCATCCGATCCGGCTGAAATTTGGTACATGGTGTTAGTATATGGTCTCTAACAACCATATACTAACACCAACCAAAATTGGTCCACATCGGTCCATAATTATATATAGCCCCCATATAAACCGATCCCCCGATTTGGCTTGCGAGGCCTCTAAGAGAAGCAAATTTCATCCGATCTGGCTGAAATTTGGTACATGGTCTTAGTATATGGTCTGTAACAACCGTGCAAAAATTGGTCCACATCGGTCCATAATTATATATAGCCCCCATATAAACCGATCCCCAGATTTGGCTTGCGGAGCCTCTAAGAGAAGCAAATTTCATCCGATCCGGCTGAAATTTGGTACATGGTGTAAGTATATGGTCTCTAACAACTATGCATAAATTGTTCCACATCGGTCCATAATTATATATAGCCCCCATATAAACCGATCCCCAGATTTGACCTCCGGAGCCTCGTGGAAGAGCAAAATTCAACCGATTCGGTTGAAATTTGGTATGTGATGTTAGTATATGGCCTCAAATACCCATGCAAAAATTGGTCGAAATCGGTCTATAATTATATATAGCCCCCTTATAAACCGATCCACAGATTTGACCTCCGGAGCCCCTTGGAAGAGAAAAATTCATCCGATTCGGTTGAAATTTGGTACGTGAATTTAGTACATGATATTTATCAACCATGCCAAAAGTGGTCCATATCAGTCCATAATCATATATAGCCCCCATATAAACCGATCCCGAGATTTGGTTTTGGAGCCACTTGGAGGAGCAAATTTCATCCGAGTCGTTTGAAATTTGGTACATTGTGCTAGTATATGGCCGTTAACAACCATGCCTAACTAGGTGCATATCGGTCTATAGTTATATATATCCCTCAGATAAATAGATCCCCAATCACACAAAAATTGGTCTATATCAAATTCATAATTGTATATAGCCCACATATAAGCGACCCCATATTTCAATTCTGGCTCTCTACGTACCGTGCAAAAGTCCATATCGATTCGTAATTATTTGTAGACTTAACTTTACATAACTTTTTTGTCTAATATATACCACGTATGGACTAACTCACAATTTAGAAAACGATATTAAGAAGTTTTAAGATACCACAACCTAATTAATTCGATTGTGGATGACAGTCTTTCGTAGAAGTTTTTACGCAATCCATGATGGAGGGTACATAAGATTCGGCTGGGCCGAACTTACGGCCGTATATACTTGGTTTTATATGTTTTCGACCAAATTTGGAACACATTGCTAATATGTTGATTGTACGGTCTGTACAAAATTTCAAGTAAATCGATGCGAAATTTTGAACTACGGTGATCGTATGTGGTTGATCCCTATGAATATTGGACAAAATATACATACACACAAAAAAGTGTCTCGTAAATTTAAGAAGATTTTTACAATAATTTATTACAAGAATTTTCCAGAATTTTAGTTCATTTTTCGCATCTTCAAAGAAAATTGAAAATTGATATTTAAATGTATGTATTTGGGACAAACCTTTATACACGCTCACAAAAAATCGCTTCTGTAACATATACTCCCAAACATATTTTGCTTCAAGCATATACATTTTTGGGTATTGCCCAAACATTTATATGTTTGATCTCTTCCAATATATAATATGTTTGAAAGCATATTGGTCTAAACAATATATGTTTGGGTAGTCTAAGTTCCAAACATTTTGTATTTTTGCATCCAAATTCAATAATGTTGTCTTCCAAAAAACAATATGTTATTATGTGACCATATAATATGTTTGGAAGCATTTTGCACCCAAAAATATTATATGCTTAAAAAAAATTCTCCCAAACAATATTGTGCTCAAAATTTTATTTATTTATTTATATATTTACAATCATAATGAATTATGAAAATAAACAGGTAATATAGGTGCTAACAACATAGGTTTTCGACCTGAATGCTCAAAACTTTGTTTCTGCCCAATTGTATATTCCCCGACATCTCTCTCACTTCCACGAGATTTTTTAGTTCTTAGCACCTTTTTCTGTAATACAAACATTGTAGAAGAAATTATTCAATTGTATGATTTTTTTTATTTTAATTTTACCTTTTGCCGGACGGGGATTCGAAAAGCGGACCACACAGTTTGTAAGGACCAAAGAAGTAGCTGATCAATTGCCCAAGGAAAAATAAAATGTTAATTTTGTAATAACAAGCAACAACCACCAACTTAATTCAATATCGCTCCCTGTTAAATAGCGCTCCAAGCTACTAAACACATATATGTTTATAGGCTATTTCTAAATTAATATATGTTTGCATCCAAGCATATTATATTTACAAACATTTTATGTCCCAAACATAATATGTTCTAACATATTAACATATATGTCCCAAACATGTTATGCTAGTTTATGAACATTATATGCTTGCACTCAAAAATATTGTGTTTAAAAATTTGTGTTCCAAACATATAATGTTTATAGCCAAACATATGAAAAACAGCCTTTTTCATCCGTGTATATAGCACCCAACACATTTGACGGATGTGATATGATATCGAAAATTTAGATCTACAAAGTGGTGCAGGGTATAATATAGTCGGCCCCGCCCGACTTTAGACTTTCCTTACTTGTTTTTAATTGAAATTGCTTCAATCACAAAAATGATAGTAGCTTACGACAATACTTTTCCTCTGTACTCTTATCTTCTTGAAATTCTCCATTTTTTTGTTTATGATATTCCTTAAACTGGAGGTTCACCAAATCAGTGATAGGCCCGTCTTCACCTATTTGTTACTTGTTTCCTATTTTGCCTTCCCTCTCTGTAGTTCTATCCCTAATTTCCATAGAAACAATTTACCGGTGCTATTGTGAAGGGATGTTTTGTGTTCTTTGTTACATCCAGTTTGACATTTTACTGACAGCTTTCCATTGAAACGGATGTTTGTCTGAAGCTTAGATAATAATTGAGTTAAAAAACAAACTGCTATATAGAGAATAAATGAATGGTAGGGAAATGTGCAGATTATACACAGAAAAAATATCACCAAAAAAATATTTCCCATTAAAAATTGATTGAAGTTTTCAATTAATAAAGTATTTGACACAATTAACTTTTTAAACAAAATAGAAACATTAAGATAATAAAGTCAATTATTGAAACTTTTTAAATTTTTAATTAGAAAATTAAATGATACAATTAACTTTTTAATCAAACTTGGAAGACTAAGTCTGTTAAAACAACGTGATGGATTTTTTTTTTTAAATTTTACGAAAAGTGTAAAAGAATCATTATGGTCAAGTAAAACACTTTTGACCTGTTTGCAGACAAAAAAACGAATCTGTGGCAAATTTCAGGTATCATTATTGAAGGCTACAGTATGATTACAACAGACAGACAGCTGTACATGGTTATATTGTCTCCCATCATCATTCGATGGTGGTCTGGAAAATTGCAATTCTGCCATATTCCGCTGATGGACCAGCGTCTGTCGGTCAGTATACTTACTTTTGATCGCGACAGCATGTTTGGAAAAATATCTGAAAACATCACTTTATTCCATTTTGAATGGCAGACAGACGGACATAGCTACATCGGCACAGTGACCGGCCCTCAGAATTATTGCCAAAGACACCATTGTTCTATAACGTCTTCTTCTTCTGGGTATTGTAAACATATATCATAACTTATAATACCCTGTTCCACAGTGTGGCACAGGGTATACCAGAGATATGAATCTGCTTGCTAATATATGAACATGTGTACATCCGCATGCAATTGTGGAACTGTAAAAAAAGTTGTAAAGGGAATATAACACAGTGCTAACTGTCCATGTGATTAATTAGATGTGATAACAGCTTGTTGAAGGAAAAGGTCTGTTGAAGGATATGTGCAATTAATTTAATGAACTTAATTTAAGAGACTTTTAATACTTCTAACGTTATGTCAGAGCATCACAACTACAATGAAATAAAATTGGACAAATTTAAAATTGATGAATTTTTTTAGTCGCTATTGCATACCTTCTTCCAAGCTTTAACTTCGCTAACATTGCAAAGTATGCATAAACTAGCCGAACCCGGCCCACTTCGCTGCGCCTTCCTGATTTTTATACCCTAAACCACACAGTGGTCAGGGTGTAATAACATTGATCTGCCAATAAACGTGCGTACCAGAAATATTGATTTTAGACCCCATAAAATATATACCGATCGAATCAGAACCACGTCCTGAGTCCATCTAGACCTTGGTGTCCGTCCGTCTGTCCATGTATTTGTTGTTCGCAGGGTTCCAGTCGCTATTAATAACCGATTTTTGGGCACAAGGACGAACGCTATTGAATTTGGAAGAAATCGGATCAAATTTATATATAGCTCCCATATATATATATGTATCACCCGATTTCGTCAAATGGGTCACTTTGGGCTTTTTGACTAATCGATCGTCGACAAATTTGGCAATTTTCTTTACCTTCTTTTATGTGTGCAAAATCTCATTGAAATCGGGTCAGATTTAGATATATATGTATCGCCCGATTTTCAAAAATTTTCCCCTAATATGTTAACCTTAGGGGAAAAAGAAAAAATGGTTAAATTTGGGAAGAATAATTCTCGTATGTAAATTTCATACGAAATTAACATAAAAGAACCAATTAAATCATATCACCCGGTCAGATCTCGCTAGAGACTATGGAAATATGTAGTGGCAAACACTGAAACATAACAGGTTGGCTGATAAGTCCCCGGTCTAACAAAGAAAAACACATTTTTTTTGTCAAAATTCGGTCAATATAAACTTGACGTATTTCTTTCAATTTTGCATTTACAACACCTGAACATCCCTCATTATGAAGGTGTGTGTGTAGAATGTTGCTTCTATTTTGATTTTGGAATTCACTCTTCAGTTGTCAAAATGCCGTCCAAGCAAGAAGAGCAGCGTATCAGAATTTTGCTCGCGCATCGCGAAAATCCGAGCTACTCGCACGCAAAGCTGGCAAAATCGCTAAAAGTTGCAAAATCAACCGTTACAAATGTAATTAAAGTGTTTGGGGAACGTTTGTCGACAGCCAGGAAGTCTGGATCGGGGGGGAAATCGAAAACCGGAAACCGCTGAGACGACAAAGAGAGTTGCCGGTAGTTTCAAGCGAAACCCTAACCTCTCTCTCCGAGATGCCGCAAATAAGCTGGGTGTATCGTCTACAACCGTGCATCGAGCCAAAAAACGAGCCGGACTATCGACTTACAAGAAGGTAGTGACTCCAAATCACGATGATAAACAAAATACGACGGCCAAACCGCGATCCCGGAGGCTGTACACGACGATGCTGACGAAGTTTGACTGCGTGGTAATGGACGACGAAACCTACGTCAAAGCCGACTACAAGCAGCTTCCGGGACAGGAGTTTTATACGGCAAAAGGAAGGGGGGAAAGGTAGCAGATATTTTCAAGCACATAAAATTATCAAAGTTCGCAAAGAAATATCTGGTTTGGAAAGCCATCTGTACCTTTGGCTTGAAAAGCAGCATTTTCATAGCTTCCGGGACTGTCAACCAAGAAATTTACGTGAAACAGTTGTTCCGTACTGTTTTGGCCGGATTTGGCATCTTGCCATTACGGTAAAAAGGCCATGGAGTGGTACGCCGCCAACAACGTGCAGGTGGTTCCCAAGGACAAGAACCCTCCCAACACGCCAGAGCTCCGCCCAATTGAGAAATACTGGGCTATTGTCAAGCGGAACCTAAAGAAGACCAAAAAACTGCTAAGGACGAGCAGCAGTTCAAGGCAAACTGGCTTTCTGTGGCGAAGAAGGTGGACAAGGTGGCTGTACAAAATCTGATGGCAGGTGTCAAGCGTGAGGCCCGGCAATTCGGATTTGGAAAAGCGAAAGCCTAACTGAATATTTTTCCTGAATTTTATACTAATTGAACTTGAAAAAGAAATTTAATTTGATTTTTTAAATAAACGATTTCACCGATTTACACGCGTTTTTTCTTGACCAAATTTTGACCGTATCACCCTTTACAACGATTATAACGACCTTCCGATTTTTATACCCTAAACCACATAGTGGTCAGGGTATAATAAGTTTGATCGGCCAAAAATGTGCCTACCAGAAACATTGATTTTAGACCCCATAAAATATATACCGATCGACTCAGAATCACCTCCTGAGTCGATCTAGCGCTTGGTGTCCGTCCGTCCGTCTGTCCATGTATTTGTTGTTCACAGGATTCCGGTCGCAATTATTAACCGATTTTGATGAAATTTGGTACAGGGAGTTTTTTGGGCACAAGGACGAACACTATTGAATTTGAAAGAAATCGGATCATATTTAGATATAGCTTCCATATATATGTATCGCCCGATTTCGACAAATGGGGTCACGTTGCACGTTTTTTCTAACGGATCGTCACCAAATTTGGCATACGGTAATCTTTTCCATCGCCCTTCAAGTCTGCAAAATTTCATCCAAATCGGTTCAGATTTAGATATAGCTCTCATATATATGTATCGCCCGATTTCCCCAAATTTTGCCACAAAACCTTTATTTATCAACCGATCTTACTCAAAGTTGGCTAAATATAATCTTCTATAGCACTAACTATATGTGCAAAAAATCATCGAAATCGGTTCAGATTTAGCTATAGCTCCCATATATATGTACCGCCTGATTTTTCTAAATTTGGCCATAAAACCCTTATTTATTAACCGATCTTACCCAAATTTGGCTAAATGTAGTCTTCTATAGCACTAACTATATGTGCAAAAAATCATCGAAATCGGTTCAGATTTAGATATAGCTCCCATATATATGTATTGCCTGATTATCCCAAATTTGGAACCCTTATTTATTAACCGATCTTACTAAAAGTTGGCTAGATCCAGTCCTCTATAGTACTAACCAGGGATCCGGAGTGGTCCATTTTTTTCGCTCCGCTCCGCTCCCGCTCCGGAGAAAAATAAACCGCTCCGCTCCGAGAAAAAAAATCGCTCCGCTCCGCTCCACGCTCCGCTCCTCTTCGAGAAAATTATAGTACAAATATTGTATTATTTGTTCAATTGAGTTTTATTTTATGGGGGCACAGCGTGACCCCATTTGTCGAAATCGGGCGATACATATATATGGGAGCTATATCTAAATTTGATCCGATTTCTTCCAAATTCAATAGCTTGTTCGTCCTTGTGCCAAAAAAACTCCCTTACCAAATTTCATCAAAATCGGTTAATAATTGCGACCGGAATCCTGAGAACAACAAATACATGGACAGACGGACGGACACCAAGCGCTAGATCGACTGAGGAGGTGATTTTGAGTCGATCGGTATATATTTTATGGGCTCTAAAATCAATATTACTGGTAGGCACATTTTTTGGCAGATCAAACTTATTATACCCTAACCACTATGTGGTTAAGGGTATAATGACTTTAAAACAATGTGTTGAAACATTTTATTAATTTTGAAGATTTTTTCAGAAATATTAAATCCATTTTGACTTCATTAAAACGAAATTTTCATTCATGTTAGGATACACATTTTTATGTCGAATCACTTAGCTATAAGGACAAACAGACTTCATTGAAAAATTTAGAGGCTTTTAGACAAGGAAAAAACTTTATTTCAGAGAAATACGTCTTCTGTTCTAAGCAAAATTCGTATTCGTATTTTAAGCATGTGAAATATTTGGCCTCCCGACAATATTCTTTACGGTGCACCATCTACTATTTAATATGTGATAGTAACCAAATTTATGAAAATGGACCAAAATGGACCAAATTCTGTTTGGTCCGACCATCGGACCAAATTTATAAATTAGAAATCTTTTGGACCAATTTTGGTCCGATCGGACCAAAACGGCAACGCTGATTGGAATTGAAAGTCTATTCACAGAGTAGAAGTACCTACTCTCCGAAAGTTTTTTTTGTTTTGCAACAGGCGTAGAGAAGAGGTTTTGTTATATTTGTAATGGTATGTTTATGTTTGCAACAACCTCCATCGAAATCAGTCCGTGGTATACCTACGAATATTCTTACTCAGATCTAGTGTAACCTAATTTCGCTTTTTCCCCCTTTATTGTAAAAATACATTTTCGAACAGCGTTTTTACGAAATGTTCGTTCTCAAAAAAAGTAGATAACATGCAATAATACAAATCAAGTCATTAGTTTTCAATGTGAGAAAAAATTTAAATAAATGTATATGCGCACATTTTTCAACCAAAATTGAAACTATCCATAATTATACCCTGCGCCACACTGTGGAACAGGGTATTATAAGTTAGTGCATATGTTTGTAACACCCAGAAGGAGACGAGATAGACACATGGTGTCTTTGGCAATAATGCTCAGGGTGGGTCCCTGAGTCGATATAACCATGTCTGTCTGTCCGTCCGTCCGTCCCATATATATCTTTCGCCCGATATGCACTAATATGGACCCAGCAGCCAGAGTTTTATACCGATTTGTTTGAAATTCTGCACAAGGAGTACAATTAGTAGTATAGTCAAGTGTGCAAAATTTGATTGAAATCGGTTTAGATTTAGATATAGCTCCCATATATATCTTTCGCCCGATATGGACTAATATGGTCATAAAAGCCAGAGTTTTCGCCCAATTTGGTTGAAATTTTGCACATAGAGTAGATTTAGCATTATAGCTATGCGTGCCAAATTTGGTTGAAGTCGAATCAGATTTAGATATAGGTCCCATATATATCTTTCGCCCGATATGCACATATATGGACCCAGAAGCCAGAGTTTTATCCCGATTAGCTTGAAATTTTGCACAAGGAGTACAATTGGTAGTATAGTCATGTGTGCCAAATTTGATTGAAATCGGTTCAGATTTAGATATAGCTTCCATATATATTTTTCGCCCGATATGGACTTATATGGCCCCAGAAGCCAGAGTTTTTGCCCAATTTGGTTGAAATTTTGCACAGGGAGTAGAATTAGCATTGTAGCTATGCGTGCCTAATTTCGTTGAAATCGGTTCAGATGTAGATGTAGCTCCCTTATATATGTTTTTCTGATTTCGACAAAAATGGTCAAAATACCAACATTTTCCTTGTTAAATCGCCACTGCTTAGTCGAAAAGTTGTAAAAATGACTCTAATTTTCCTAAACTTCTAATACATATATATCGAGCGATAAATCATAAATAAACTTTTGCGAAGTTTCCTTAAAATTGCTTCAGATTTAAATGTTTCCCATATTTATTATACCCACCACCATAGAATGGTGACGGGGGTATAATAAGTTTGTCATTCCGTTTGTAACGCATCGAAATATCGATTTCCGACTATATAAAGTATATATATTCTTGATCAGGGAGAAATTCTAAGACGATATAACGATGTCCGTCTGTCCGTCTGTCTGTCTGTCTGTCTGTCTGTCTGTCTGTCTGTCTGTTGTAATCACGCTACAGTCTTCAATAATGAAGCAATCGTGCTGAAATTTTGCACAAGCTCGTCTTTTGTCTGCAGGCAGGTCAAGTTCGAAGATGGGCTATATCGGTCCAGGTTTTGATATAGTCCCCATATAAACCGACCTCCCGATTTGGGGTCTTGGGCTTATAGAAATCGTAGTTTTTATCCAATTTGCCTGAAATTTGAAATCTGGAGGTATTTTATGACCATAAAGAGATGTGCCAAAAATGGTGAGTATCGGTCCACGTTTTGGTATAGCCCCCATATAGACCGATCTCCCGATTTTACTTCTAGGGCTTATAGAAACCGAAGTTTTTATGCAATTTACCTGAAATTTGAAATCTAGAGGTATTGTAGGACCACAAATACATGTGCCAAAAATTGTGAGTATCGGTCCATATTTTGGTATAGCCCCCATATAGACCGATCTCCCGATTTTACTTCTTGGGCTTATAGAAAACGCAGTTTTTATTCAATTTACCTGAAATTGGAAATCTAGAGGTATTGTAGGACCACAAATACGTGTGCCAAAAATTGTGAGTATCGGTCCATATTTTGGTATAGCCCCCATATAGACCGATCTCCCGATTTTACTTCTTGGGCTTATAGAAACCGCAGTTTTTATTTAATTTACCTGAAATTGGAAATCTAGAGGTATTGTAGGACCACAAATACGTGTGCCAAAAATTGTGAGTATCGGTCCATATTTTGGTATAGCCCCCATATAGACCGATCTCCCGATTTTACTTCTTGGGCTTATAGAAACCGCAGTTTTTATTCAATTTATCTGAAATTGGAAATCTAGAGGTATTGTAGGACCACAAATACGTGTGCCAAAAATTGTGAGTATCGGTCCATATTTTGGGATAGCCCCCATATAGACCGATCTCCCGATTTGGGGTCTTGGGCTTATAGAAACCGTATTTTTTATCCAATTTGTCTGAAATTGGAAATCTAGAGGTATTTTAGGACCATAAAGAGGTGTGCCGAAAATGGTGAGTATCGATCCATATTTTGGTATAGCCCCCATATAGACCGATTTCCCAATTTTACTTCTTGGGCTTCTAGAATCCGAAGTTTTTATCCTATTTGCCTGAAATTGGAAATCTAGAGGTATTTTCGGGTCACAAAGAGGTGTGCCGAAAATGGTGGGTATCGGTCCATATTTTAGTATAGCCCCCATAAGAATGATCTCCCGATTTAACTCCTTGGGTTTCTAGAAACCGTAGTTTTTATCTGATATGCCTGAAATTGTAAATATTCTGGTATTTTAGGCTCACAAAAACGTGTATCGGATTAAGTTTTTATCGGTCCATTTGGTAATGCCTCCATATAGACCGACTTCACTTCTTGAGGGTGTAGAAGGCGCACTGATCATGAAAATTGCTTGAAACTCAATGTAAAATTTCCAGATTTTACTTCTACAGATTTAAGATTTCAAATCAAGACGTTATTTTATAATTTTCTTGCACACTTACAAGAGATGTTAATGATTCCTCTAAACCTCAAACAAAAATGGTTCTTATAAATCCAGAATCTGATATAGTCCTCATAGGTGAAATCTTTAAATTTATCTTCGGGTTGTGTCCTCAAGTCCTCAAGCCCTCCTGAAATTTCAAAGGAAACCCTAATATATGGTTCATGGTGGTGGGTATTTAAGATTCGGCCCGGCCGAACTTACTGCTGTATATACTTGTTTTTTACTAAAATTGTGTTCCACACTAGTGCATTAGCCAACTTAAATTTTGAGTCTATAGATCTTGTAGAAGTCTATCAAATTCTGTCCAAATCGAGTGATATTTAAATGTATGTATTTGGGACAAACCTTTATATATAGCCCCCAACACATTTGACGGATGTGATATGGTATCGAAAATTTAGATCTACAAAGTGGTGCAGGGTATAATATAGTCGGCCCCGCCCGACTTTAGACTTTCCTTACTTGTTTTATAATATTAAATTGAGCCTTCCTTACTTGTTTTAATTAAATTTTCGAGAACTAATATCAGAAATAAGAGAATGCTAGGATATAGTACAATAGTAAAGCAAATATGAATGTCCTTACACTGAAAAAAAGCATGACCGGTTTCAAATTAATTCCGAGCCAAAGAAGCGGAGAATACAAGTAAGGATACTTTAAAGAAGTAATTCTTTTTTAAATTTGGGGGTTATGTACTTGCTTCTAGGAAGCAAATTTTAATTTTTCAGTTTTTTAGATTTTTTTTTGTCAGTTGTTATCAAAATCCTTTAAAAACGAGTTAACGACAATTTAATTTTCCATATTAAGACTCGACTTCCAGTAGAAATTATGCTATGTTTCAAGTAAAAAGCGCCTTTAAAATAAAGTGTTGAAAAACATGTCTTATTTTGTAACGATTTTTTGCTTTGTAGGCAAGATGCAAGAAGGAAACAAATTTAAAGACAATTTTATTAATTTTAAAGAATTTTTCTTAATTATTAAAGTCACGTTGACCTTACCACAAAAATATTATCTTTCATGTTATGATACACATTTTTAAGTAAAATCACTTAATTATTAGGACATTACAACTTCATTCAAAAGTTTATTGACTTTTGGACAAGGAAAAAACTTTATTTTAGAGAAATGCGTCTTCCATGTTAAGCAAAATTTGCATTCTTATTCTAAGGACATGAAATCGCTGACTTCACGACAATATTTTTTTCGGTGTAGAGAACTAAAAAATTAAATATAAATAAGATAGTTTAATTCCATTTATTTGACGTTCATTACAAACATCTTTGTAGTAATACGGGATGAAATTGATCGAAAGTACTGTTGTTACATTTACAACACATACTAGACATATATTTTGACATTTGCCGTTTTTGACAACAATTACTAAAAAAACACGTTGTGTTTTCCCCAATGTACGTACGTACAAAAATACATATCGTACATTTTAAACGTTTACTCACACTACGCTAAGTACTAGCTATATTTGAAATTACCTACACAGTGTAATTTCAAAGTTACACATTTCATTCAAGTAATATTTTATTCGGAGCGGTTTTTCATTTGGAAACCGCTCCCCTCCCGCTCCGGCAAAAAAAGGGCTTGCTCCGCTCCGCTCCGGATCCCTGGTACTAACTATATGTGCAAAATGTCATCGAAATCGGTTCAGATGTAGATATAGCTCCCATATATGTATCACCCGATTTGGAAAAATTCGCCCCTAATAACCTTATGTTTGACCATACAGGCATTAGCGTAGCTAGACAATTTTTCTAGGGGGGGCTATAGCCCCCCTTAGCTAAAAATGTATAGACTGAACTTAAAGGTTCAATTATTTTTTTATTTCATAAAAAAGAATAAAAAAATAGACATCAAAATAATATATAATAAAGCAACTAAAAGTAGTTCCACACTTTTCCCAGCAAAAAAATTGGGATTTGTTTTAAAGGCACACCTTTAAAAGCACTTCCAAAAATGTCCTCACAAAGAAGTTAATTATATTGACTACACAGGACGTTTTTTACTTCCGTTTTTTCATATTTTAATACGTAATTTTTGTTTTCTTTTTTCAAATAGCTTAAAAAAAGAGTTAGAATAAATAAATAAAAATTATTCAAAAATCGATAATTTTTGAAAATATTCAAACGAGCGTTAGAATGCATTAAAAATCATAAAAAATATAAAAATTATTATAAATTATTGTTTCTTGAAGCTCGAGGTCTTTATAAATATAGGACCCAAAGAACCCAAAGAACATTTTCCGGACCCAAAAGAACATTTTCACTTCTTTTTTGGCGACGCTTTTTTGCAGCATTATTAAGATATTAATTTATGAAAGAATAGTTTTAATACCAATTACTATTTTTTAATTAAGATGACTAAACCAGACTAAACAATATAATAAAGGAGCTTTACACCCTGTTTCTGTAGGTCGAATGAGCTCTGTCGATCGACTAAAATGGAAACAAACAGCTGAATATATAACCAAAAAACCGCTGTTTCTATGCATTTCAGTCGATCGATTGAACTCGTTCGACATACAGAAACAGGCTGTTAGTTATTCAACTAAACCATAAGTTCAATCACAGCTCTATTTCATAAATATCAGACTTCAAACATTGCCATCGGCAACTGCTACCACAACCCAAGTAATTCGATTGTGCATGAAAGTCTTTAGCGGAACTTTGTGTGGTTGTATATACTTGTTTAATTTTTATAAAAATGTAAAATCGTCAATAGGTTTTCAAATTCTGGGGGGGGGCTAAATTTTTTCTGGGGGGGTCTAAGCCCCCTCCCCAGAGGCCTTCCTACGCTTATGCATATAGGCCTCATTTCTTAACTGATCTTACTCAAATCTTGCACAAGGTATCCTTTTGTGGTATTAATCAAACCCGCAAAATATTATGCAAATTGGTTCAGATTTAGATATAGCTTCCATATATATGCATCGCTCCATTTTCCCAAAATTTGGTCATAGTACTCTTATTTATTAACCAATGTTACTCAAATTTAAAATTTTAATGTACTAGCCGATCGTACCTATACGTACTTGTAGCTCTTACATAAGAATATTGCTCGATTTTTACAAATTTGTATTTATTACCCACACTAATTTAACGATTTTCTCTTTTTTAATAATGGGCTCAATATTAGTGCCATACTAACTCCGTAGGCGCAATATCAACACAGCCAGTGTTGCTAGAAGTAGGGGAAATTCCCTATATGTAGGGTTTTTCTAATATTTAGCGTCTTTAGCGTAGGGCCACAATGTAGGACATTTGCACTCAACACAATTTGTAATAATTTTTACATTTTGGTGGGTCTAGAGGAGGAAATTAGAAGCCGGCAAGGCTTGATCTTTAACAATGTGTGGTAAACTTTATTCCAGTAGAGAATTTTGTCAACATTTTATTTCAATCAAACATTTTGTCAAAATTGTATTTCTATAGAAATTTTTTTCAAAATATTATTTCTATAAAAATTTTTCTCAAAATTTTATCTCTGTGGAATTTTTTCTCAAAATTTTATTTCTATAGAATTTATTGTCAAAATTTTATTTCTATAGAAAAATTTCTCACAAAAATTTGTTTATAGAAACTTTTTCCAAAATTTTATTTTAACACAAAAGATTACTAATTTGGGTAGAATTCTACCAATTGTGGCAACCGTGGTGGTAATACAAATTTATATTCTATGTTATATACGTTGCATATTCATGTTTTAAGATAATAAAGTACTTAGAACCATTTTTGTTTTGTAAAATTTTTTAAATTTAACGAAAAATATAGTAGGGAAAATTGTTTGGGAATGTATGGGAAAGTAAGGAACTCTTTTTGTCCTTGTAGGGTAAACCGAACATTTTCCGTGGCAACATTTACTATGAGCTATAGTCAGATTGACACAAAGCACCCATAGACATTTACCCCTTAATTTTCTTAAATATGCAACTGCGGTTTATCTCCCAGACCTATATGTTACCCCGCAAATGCTTATGATTACTAATTCTGTAATTACTAATTCTGTAATGTAATGATATAGTCGGCCTCCCCCGACTTTCTACTTTACTTACTTGTTTGATACCATTTTTGTAGTACTACTTCGGTTTTGCTTCAAAATAGAAAAAGTCGCTGGGGGCCAGATCTGGTGAATACGGTGGGTGGGGAAGCAATTCGAAGCCCAATTCATGAATTTTTGTCATCGTTCTCAATGACTTGTAGCACTGTGCGTTGCGTGCTGTGCTGTGCGTGCCAAATTTGGTTGACATCGGTTCAGATTTAGATATAGCTCTCATATATATGTTTTTCTGATTTCGACAAAAATGGTCAAAATACCAACATTTTCCTTGTTAAATCGCCACTGCTTAGTCGAAAAGTTGTAAAAATTACTCTAATTTTCGTAAACTTCTAATACATATATATCGAGCGATAAATCATAAATAAACTTTTGCGAAGTTTCCTTAAAATTGCATCAGATTTAAATGTTTCCCATATTTTTTACTAAAATTGTGTTCCACCCAAGTGCATTACCCAACTTAAATTTTGAGTCTATAGATTTTGTAAAAGTCTATCAAATTCTGTCCAAATGGAATGATATTTAAATGTATGTATTTGGGACAAACCTTTATATATAGCACCCAACACTTTTGACGGATGTGATATGGTATTGAAAATTTAGATCTACAAAATGGTGCAGGGTATAATATAGTCGGCCCCGCCGGACTTTAGACTTTCCTTACTTGTTTTAAGTAAATTTAATGTATTTCTGTACGATGAGTATCTCTGTAACCGTATATAGCCATTTCGGATTGGTTGTAAAATGAGTTAAATAAAAAAAAAAAAAAAAATTTGACGACGTAAATCGAAACAACTTAAACCCAGACGACGTAAATCGAGATATTACTGTATACCTAATCTAATCAAAATCCTTAAAATGTTTGCTGAGCATGATAGCGATATGAAATTCCTTTTTGTTGAGTTAAACTAAATTGATTTAATTTGCAACAATTTTTTGGCACTGTAGATTGTTATTACTTAAAATATTTAAAGAATCCCGAAAAATCCTGGAATTTTTAAAAATCGATCCCGAATTACAGCCCTAGTGTGAATGTAGTATTTATTATCTATACGTTTATTATACCCACCACCATAGAATGGTGACGGGGTATAATAAGTTTGTCATTCCGTTTGTAACACATCGAAATATCGATTTCCGACTATATAAAGTATATATATTCTTGATCAGGGAGAAATTCTAAGACGATATAACTATGTCCGTCTGTCCGTCTGTCTGTCTGTCTGTCTGTTGTAATCACGCTACAGTCTTCAATAATGAAGCAATCGAGCTGAAATTTTGCACAAACTCGTCTTTTGTCTGCAGGCAGGTCAAGTTCGAAGATGGGCTATATCGGTCCAGGTTTTGATATAGTCCCCATATAAACCGACCTCCCGATTTGAGGTCTTGGGCTTATAGAAATCGTAGTTTTCATCCAATTTGCCTGAAATTTGAAATCTAGAGGTATTTTATGACCATAAAGAGGTTTGCCAAAAATGGTGAGTATCGGTCCATGTTTTGGTATAGCCCCCATATAGACCGATCTCCCGATTTTACTTCTTGGGCTTATAGAAACCACAGTTTTTATTCAATTTACCTGAAATTGGAAATCTAGAGGTATTGTAGGACCACAAATACGTGTGCCAAAAATTGTGAGTATCGGTCCATGTTTTGGTATGGTCCCCATATAAAACGACCTCCCGATTTGGGGTCTTGGGCTTATAGAAACCGTAGTTTTTATCCAATTTGTCTGAAATTGGAAATCTAGAGGTATTTTAGGACCATAAAGAGGTGTGCTGAAAATGGTGAGTATTGGTCCATATTTTGGTATAGCCCCCATATAGACCGATTTCCCGATTTTACTTCTTGGGCTTCTAGAATCCGAAGTTCTTATCCTATTTGCCTTACATTGGAAATCTAGAGGTATTTTCGGGTCATAAAGAGGTGTGCCGAAAACGGTGAGTATCGGTCCATATTTTAGTATAGCCCCCAAAAGAACGATCTCCCGAATTAACTCCTTGGGTTTCTAGAAATCGTAGTTTTTATCTGATTTGCCTGAAATTGTAAATATTCTGGTATTTTAGGCTCACAAAACCGTGTATCGGATTAAGTTTTTATCGGTCCATTTGGTAATGCCTCCATATAGACCGACTTCACTTCTTGAGGGTGTAGAAGGCGCACTGATCATGAAAATTGCTTGAAATTCAATGTAAAATTTCCAGATTTTACTTCTACAGATTTAAGATTTCAAATCAAAACGTTATTTTATAATTTTCTTGCACACTTACAAGAGATGTTAATGATTCCTCTAAAACTCAAACAAAAATGGTTCTTATAAATCCAGAATCTGATATAGTCCTCATAGGTGAAATCTTTAAATTTATCTTCGGGAAGTGTTCTCAAGTCCTGAAGCCCTCCTGAAATTTCAAAGGAAACCCTAATATTTGGTTCATGGTGGTGGGTATTTAAGATTCGGCCCGGCCGAACTTAGTGCTGTATATACTTGTTTTTTAAATATGATGGTCACCCCAAATCTTCCTATGTGTTCGAATCAGCTGATAATTTTAATACGTTTACATGCAACGTTTAACAGTGAATAACAAAATTAAGAAGAAGACCAGCGTTGCCACAACGAAATTATATTTTGGACCAAATTTTTTCCAAAATCGGACCAAAATTCCCTCCAGCGGACCAAATTTCCAATTTCGAAGAAAAATGCCTTAAAACGTATTTTAGTGGTGTACATAGTACATTTATTAAATATAAGTAAGGTAAACCAGAAAGGACTGATATGATTTAGCGGCTGACATAGTAATCAAAACTTCGACTTATCAACGTGTTTTAAATTTTGAGAAAATAGACTTTTTGAAAAGGTCGAATTTTAAAGTAAATTTTAGTTGACATCAAAAGTCGAAATTCAATATTACAAATATTTGATTTAAACTTCCGACTTAGAGGAAATTAAAGACCACAACAGTCACGCATTTGGTTTATATTGCCTTTGCCCCATGAAGACCCTACTTGAAAGAATATAATATAATAAGATTTCCGAATTTTCATTCAATTTGATGTAGTGTTGCTTCGCACCCATAATTTTATGCGGAAATGTGGTCCATATCGGCCCATATTCCCATATTCTTATTTAGCTCAATCTTAATATTCCACTTCTTGTGCACATTCGAGTATTGTCGTTAAAATTGTCCAAAAAATACAAAACCTGACCCAAGACCTAAAACGCGAAATTTTCATTCGATTATCTATGATTGAAATGGTATCTAATCCCACACTGAAACAAAAAACATTCACGGTTCCATAGATTTTGTCTTGGCCCTTGTCGACTACAAGGGAAAATTATTTTATGTTTCAAATAAAAAACGACTTTAAAATAAAGTGTTAAAATATATCCCTCATATGCAAAGAAGTTGAAGAAAACGTCTAGCCTACTTTTATCATATAATCTCCTTAGATAAACTGTCAATAAATTCTTTTGCTATGGTCATATATTTTTAAATGCTTTTTACTTTTATCTCAAGGTACAAAAATTCAACAATACTATAGATGATTTCATTAATTTTGCAGATTTTTTTCAGAAGTATTAAAGCCAAGATGACTTAAGTAAAACGAAATTTTCTTTCATGTTAGGATACCAAATTTTAAGTCGAATCGTTTAACTATAAAGACAAAACGGCTTCATTGAAAAGTTGATCGACTTTTGGACAAGGAAAAAACTTTATATCAGAGAAATGAGTCTACTGTGCTAAGCAAAATTCGCATTAGTATTTAATAACATGAAATATTCGGCCTCACGACAATATTTTTTCAGTGCATAGATACTATTGAATATGTGATAAAAATTTTAAATACTAGAAACAATTTATAAATATGACCAAATTTATGAAAATGGACCAAAACGGACCAAATTCCGTTTGGTCCGACCATCGGACCAAATTTAAAAATTAGAAATCTTTTGGACCAATTTTGGTCCGATCGGACCAAAATGGCAACGCTGAAGAAGACTCTCCATCCATATGTTTTAATTGTTCAGAGGGATTGTTGTTGTTACTTAATTTCATTAGTTTTATTTCGTGTCTAAAGAATTTATATTTGGTGTTGTTTTTTTACTTCCCCGGTGTTTTTATAGTTTTTTTTTTTATACGAAGTTTTATTAAAATTTCTTATCAGAATAATATTTGTCGTCATATGTTTTGTGTTCATATGTAAACGTTGGCATTCGATTTTGGAAAAGTCAGCTAATACTAAAACAATAGAGCCAAGAAATGTCTCTAGCATCCACGTTAGCTTTAATATTTACCGTCGTATCTTCAATTACTATTGTTGCTTGTATCATATTACTAGGTAAGAATTGGAAAATACTGGAAAAAGATTAGTAAACTATGTCATTGATTTCGAATGACTCGCATTTATCTTTGACGTCACAAAAATATTGAAATTGCTCAATGCATGCACAAAATACTACGTACTTTATATTTTATTTTCTGATAGAAGATACCGGGAGTGCTTCCATACACCTGTCACTAATAAAGTTATTTATAGCAAAGGGAAACTATTTAGAGCGTGCTTCGGTATCGAAGCATGGACTAATTAATATCGCCGCTTTTCAGTAATTACCTAATGTTTGTATAATTTTGTTTCAAATATAATCGTATATCGGACATAGAGTAGTGTATGTTATGTGTTTTCCTATCGGTGTAGCATGGATTAAAACTTCGCAATACCAAGCGGCGTGTCATACTTAAATTTAAAAAAGAAATTAAGATCTAATGTCCAGAGATTATGGTAATTCGACTATAGTTAGTATCTAAATTTTCCCATATGATTAAGCTAGCAGCCCTAAGGTTGTTTTTTCGCAAATAAAAATACTTATTTATTTCATTTTTCCCAACGTTTCGAGAATTTTTCTTGTCTTCATCAAGGGAATTCGTCTATTAAATGAAAACACATTATAATTTTGTACTCTTTGCAACACCATAAACATTTGCACTTACAATATTATTTTAATTTAAATTACATTGAATTATAATATAAACGAAACATATAAAACAACACAAATTAAAACTATAAGTATTGTATTATAATTGGTTGGCTCATAAGTCCCCGGTCTAACAAAGAAAAACACATTTTTTTGTCAAAATTCGTTTTTATTATTTAGCATAGTTCCCTTCAAGAGCGATACAACGATTATAACGACCTTCCAATTTTTTGATACCATTTTGGTACTACTCCTTCGGTTTTGCCTCAAAATAGGCCTCAGTTTCGGCGATCACCTCTTCATTACAGCCAAATTTTTTCCCTGCGAGCATCCTTTTGAGGTCTGAGAACAAGAAAAAGTCGCTGGGGCCAGATCTGGAGAATACGGTGGGTGGGGAAGCAATTCGAAGCCCAATTCATGAATTTTTGTCATCGTTCTCAATGACTTGTAGCACTGTGCGTTATCTTGTTGGAACAACACTTTTTCTTCTTCATATAGGGCCGATTAGCCGCGATTTCGACCTTCAAACGCTCCAATAACGCCATATAATAGTCACTGTTGATGGTTTTTCCCTTCTCAAGATAATCGATAAAAATTATTCCATGCGCATCCCAAGAAACAGAGGCCATTACTTTGCCAGCGGACTTTTGAGTCTTTCCACGCTTCGGAGACGGTTCACCGGACGCTGTCCACTCAGCCGACTGTCGATTGGACTCAAAAGTGTAGTGATGGAGCCATGTTTCATCCATTGTCACATATCGAAGGAAAAACTCGGGTGTATTACGAGTTAACAGCTGCAAACACCGCTCAGAATCATCAACACGTTGTTGTTTTTGGTCAAATGTGAGCTCGCGCGGCACCCATTTTGCACAGAGCTTCCGCATATCCAAATATTGATGAATGATATGACCAACACGTTCCTTTGATATCTTTAAGGCCTCTGCTATCACGATCAACTTCATTTTACGGTCATTCAAAATCATTTTGTGGATTTTTTTGATGTTTTCGTCGGTAACCACCTCTTTCGGGCGTCCACTGCTCATTTCACCACGCTTGAATTTTGCATACCAATCAATTATTGTTGATTTCCCTGGGGCAGAGTCCGGAAACTCATTATCAAGCCAAGTTCTTGCTTCCACAGTATTTTTTCCCTTCAGAAAACAGTATTTTATCAAAACACGAAATTCCTTTTTTCCATTTTATTTAAAGTTGTTTCACAAAAGACGCTCTATCTCTCAAACTAATTGACTTACAGACGTCAAATTTTGACACGAATCATTTGAAGGTTGGTACTATATAAAAATAATATGCATTTAATACTAGAGACGCCATCTATGTGTCAGACCAGGGACTTATCAGCCAACCTGTTATATGTGACGAGGGCAGTTCGGAAACTTCTTAGCCTCTCAATGAAAGAGAATAGTTAGTTTTTCAAAAATATTTTTATTTTTCAATATAATCTCCTGAAACTTCAATACACTTAGTCCAACGCTTTTCTAGCAATTCTATCGCTGGATTAAAATAGTTTTCCTCAAGGTCTTCAAAATAGTGGTTAACAACTGTAATTTCATCTTCATTTGAGGTAAAATGCTTGCCAGCAAGGATTTTTTTTGGATTTGGGAACAAGTAAAAGTCACGGGAAGCTAAATCAGGAGAATAAGGTGGGTGGTCAGACAACTCGTACTTTAATTCGTTGATTTTAGCCATTGTTAAAAGACTCTTGTGCGCTGGTGCGTTGACTTGATGAAAAATTATTTTTTTGTGTTGTAAGCCAGGACGTTTTTCTGGAATTTGTACATTTAATTGATCCAAAAGGTTGCAATAGTACTCTGAATTTATTGTTTTACCCTTTTGCAGATAGTCAATCAATAAAATACCTTTGAAGTCCCAAAATACCGTTGTCATAACCTTACCAGCTGATTGAATTGTTTTTGCCTTTTTGGGGCACTTGCTCCAGCTTCAGTCCATTGTTTGGATTGTTCTTTTGTCTCTGGAGTATAGTGGTGTATCCATGTCTCATCAACAGTTATAAAACGACGCTTAAAATCCATTTTATTTCGCTTAAAACGATCCAAACAAGCTTGAGAAATGTTCATTCTTATGCGTTTTTGATCGACTGTTAACAAATGCGGCACCCATCTTGCAGAAAGCTTCTTCATCTGTAGTTCTTCATGCAAAATTAAATGGACTCGATCATTTGAGATGCCCATGATATTAGCAATTTCACGCACTTTTATTCGTCGATCATTTAATACCATATCATGCACTTTGGCTACAATTTCTGTTGTTGTTGCTGTTTTTGGACGTCCACTACGTGGTTCATCTTCAATGCTTGTACGACCACGTTTAAATTCAGCAACCCAGTTTTTTACTGTTGCATATGAGGGAGCACTTTTACCTAACACATTCACCATATCATAATGAATTTCTTGTCCCGATAAACCTTTTTTATGTAAATATTTAATGACAGCGCGCATTTCTAATTTTTCCATTGTAAAAAAATTGGGGATGCGTCTTTTTTGAACACCTGTTTCTACAACAAAACAAAATTTAACATGTGTTCATAACAGAGATGGAAGTTTCCAAAACACTTAACTTTTTTCTGTTTATACCGCGCTTTTTGTGCTAGGCTAAGAAGTTTCCGAACTGCCCTCGTATGTTACAGAAGCGATTTCTTTTTGAGAGTGTAGGTGCAGAATCAACTATAACTTCTAATATCAGACATTTCTGTTCAGAATGTGATAAAACTCTCATAAACTTACTGTTCTTCAATATGGAAATGCGGTTTATCCGCCAAACCTATACTATTGATGTCCCACAAACAAAGTTTTCTAATTCAGTAGGGGTGGTTTAGGGTATAATATAGTCGGCCCCGCCCGTCTTTCTACTTTACTGACTTGTTTAATAATGGACTCAATATAAGTGGCCTACTAACTCTGTAGGTGTAAATTCAAGCATAGCTCCTAATATCAAGTCTTTCGGTTCAGATTGAGATAAGGCTATGCCCCTTAATTTTCTTAAATATGGAAACACGTTTTTCCCAAACCTATACCAGTGATAACCGACAAATGTATACTAATTAAATAGGGTGGTTTACGACATGATATAGTCAGCCCCACCCGACTTTCTACTTTACTCACTTGTTTTTCGTTACGTTATTAGGTTTACAACGAACTTAAAATCCCAAGTTTGTTGTAACCTGGTACGACTGTAAAGACGTTGTTGTGTATTTTGCAACATACCTTAAGGCACTTGTATACACACACACACAGTCACACAACAAGTTCATCCACATTTACTCAATGATGATGGCTGTAGTTTAAGGGAGAAATCAAAAAGATTTGTATCTTTTGTTTATGTACACAAAAACAGACGTTCGTACTAATATGAGTTTATTTATGATAAAATGTAAAGAAGAAATATCTAATGGTTTTGGTAGTAACCCTACAAACATTTTTAATTCTGGTTTATAAACTGGTGATTGACAATCTAATGAAGAATAAAAATTGGGAATCATTCATCGAATTACTCATGTATTTTCTATGAACATCAATAATTATTGACCGCAAAATAGCAAATGTGCTTTCGAAAATAGTTGTCTATTGTTCGAATCTACAATCAATCATCTTTGTCAGAGGGTGAGGCGGGGGTGGATATAAAAATAATCCCATCCACGGTTTTATAAAATGCTGTGAGGGATACTGAGTGTGTGTGTGCGTGTGTGTGTCTATGATATACACTGTATATTTGTATAACTACACTAGTTTTTCTGCAGTATGTATTCAAACCATGTTTCTACAACATGGAGTTACCGCTATACTTGTTTGGCTTAACACCAACACACAGATGAAAATAAACTGTTGATTGCACACAGACACAATGGGTAGAGCAGGTGGTTAGACACTCGTGCCGTTGAGTTCATCAATAAGCTCCATGTCTCTCATGCTCTCCCCATTTGTGTTTAATATTTCTCCGCAATGAAATTTTAGTACACATAACGGCGAGAGTAACATTGTTTTGCGAGAATAACATGAGAGAAATTTGGTGTACGTGTGATGGCTGTACAATTCCTAGAATATGGGTTACTGTTAACAACTGAATGGAATTGTCTAACTATGAAGTTAAAGTAATTCGTGTATTTTTGTTTTGCTTTTAGTTGTAATTCAGACGTTAAGAGAACCTACATATGTACATAGATGTATGAAAACTATATAACGCATAGATATGATAAAAAAGGAGGAAATTATTTATAATAGTTAATAGCTTTGAATATTTGATATATGTAGGATAACAAAGTACCAGTTTCCGCGTAAGCAAATGCATTATATACATTTATACAGCATTTTCATTTGAAATTAAACCATTCTCAAATCAAAAAAATCCTTTTTCACATCAAATGAAACTTTTTTCAAATCGAATAAATCTAAATCAAATCAAGCGAATTTTTCCTAATAAATGAATTTATAATTACAAAATTATTATCGAATAATTCGTTGAAGAATTATTTGTTATGTTAAAAGGTTGGCTGATAAGTCCCCGGTGTGACACATAGATGGCGTCGCTAGTATTAAATTCATATTATTTTTATATAGTTCCAACCTTCAAATGATTCGTGTCGAAATTTGACGTCTGTAAGTCAATTAGTTTGTGAGATAGATCGTCTTTTGTGAAGCAACCTTTGTTATTGTGAAAAAAATAGGAAAAAAAAAAAAAAAAAAAATATATATATATATATATATATATATATATATATATATATATATATATATATATATATATATATATATATATATATATATATATATATATATATATATATATATATATATATATATATATATATATATATATATATATATATATATATATATATATATATATATATATATATATATATATATATATATATATATATATATATATATATATATATATATTCAGTTATGTTTCTCGTGTGATGACTCGAACTTTGCATCCTGTATTGAAATCATAAATATGAACCTGCAACGAATACATAGATGGGCTGCATGCAATGGTCTCAAATTAAATCCTTTGAAAACTAAGTGCTTAGTAGTCTCCAGAAACGGGTGCGACATAAACGCTCTACCTCCGATAAAACTAAATGACTGCAATATTGAGTATACTCAACATGTTAGGAATTTAGGTGTTATTTTTGACAATGATCTTTCATGGAATAGACATATAGACAATACTATAGGTACTGTGTATGGAATGCTTCGTTCTTTGTGGCCTGTTCAATTTTTATACCCACCACCATAGGATGGGGGGGTATATTAACTTTGTCATTCCGTTTGTAACACATCGAAATATTGCTCTAAGACCCCATAAAGTATATATATTTTGGGTCGTGATGAAATTCTGAGTCGATCTGAGCATGTCGTCACGCTAACTTCCGAACGAAACAAGCTATCGACTTGAAACTTGGCACAAGTAGTTGTTATTGATGTAGGTCGGATGGTATTGCAAATGGGCCATATCGGTCCACTTTTACGTATAGCCCCCATATAAACGGACCCCAAAATTTGGCTTGCGAGGCCTCTAAGAGAAGCAAATTTCATCCGATACGGCTGAAATTTGGTACATGATGTTAGTATATGGTCTCTAACAACCATGCCAAAATTGGTCAACATCGGTCCATAATTATATATAGCCCCCATATAAACCGATCCCCCGATTTGGCTTGCGAGGCCCCTAAGAGAAGCAAATTTCATCCGATCCGGCTGAAATTTGGTACATGGTGTCAGTATATGGTCTCTAACAACCATGCAAAAATTGGTCCACATCGGTCCATAATTATATATAGCCCCCATATAAACCGATCCCCCGATTTGGCTTGCGAGGCATCTAAGAGAAGCAAATTTCATCCGATCCGGCTGAAATTTGGTACATGGTGTCAGTATATGGTCTCTAACAACCATGCAAAAATTGGTCCACATCGGTCCATAATTATATATAGCCCCCATATAAACCGATCCCCCGATTTGGCTTTCGGAGCCTCTAAGAGAAGCAAATTTCATCCGATCCGGCTGAAATTTGGTACATGGTGTTAGTATATGGTCTTTAACAACCATGCAAAAATTGGTCCACATCGGTCCATAATTATATATAGCCCCCAAATAAACCGATCCCCAGATTTGGCTTGCGGAGCTTCTAAGAGAAGAACATTTCATCCGATTCGGTTGAAATTTGGTACGTGATGTTAGCATATGGTATCCAACAACCATGCATGAATTGGTTCATATCAGTCCATAATTATATATAGCTCCCATATAAACCGATCCCCAGATTTGACCACCGGTGCCTTGTGGAGAAGCAAAATTCATCCGATCTGGTTGAAATTTGGTACGTGGTGGTAGTATATGATATTTAACAACCATGCCAAAAGTGGTCAATATCAGTCCATAATCATATATAGCCCCATATAAACCGATCCCGAGATTTGGTTTTGGAACCTCTTGGAGGAGCAAATTTCATCCGAGTGAGTTGAAATTTGGTACATTGTGCTAGTATATGGTCGTTAACAATCATGCCTAACTAGGTCCATATCGGTCTATAGTTATATATTGCCCTCAGATAAATCGATCCCCAATCACACAAAAATTGGTCCATGTCAAGTTCATAATTGTATATAGCCCCCATATAAGCGACCCCCATATTTCAATTCTGGCTCTCTACGTACAAAAAGTTCATATCGATTCGTAATTATTTGTAGACTTAACTATACATAACTTTTTTGTCTAATATATACCATGTATGGAATAAATCACAGTCTTTCGTAGAAGTTTCTACGCAATCCATGGTGGTGGGTACATAAGATTCGGCCTGGCCGAACTTGCGGCCGTATGTACTTGTTTATTCCTGTGAATGTTCGTCGTGATATTGCCAATGCCTACTTGTTGTCCAGACTGTTGTATTGCTGTGAAGTTTATGTGAATTGTGACTCAAATCATGTGAGGAAATTGTGCACAGTTACCAATGATATTGCAAGATTTGTGTATGGTGTTAACAGGTTTCAGAGTATATTATGTTATGCGAAAGATTTATATGGTATGTCGTTCAAAAAGCTACTGGAGTTTAGATGTTTAATCTTTTTACATAAACTTATTCATTACTCTGAGCCGAAATATTTGTTTGAACGATTGATCTTTACCCAATCTCCGAGACTACGATGTTTGAAACCTTTTAGATCCCGATATTTGGTTTCAGATCGACAATTTTTCATAATTGCTATACGATTGTGGAATAATTTACCTTTAAGTCTGCGAACGCAGTACTTATTCCCTCAATTCAAGTGGGAATTACCACGTCACTTTACTTTGATGGATTGATTTAATTATTTATTTTTTCCTTCTATTATGACGGGGGTTTCACGCACTTGCACAGTTTTACTTTGAAAAATTTAAATTTAGTTTTTTTTCGGAAAAAAGGCAATTGAAAAATTGAAATGCCTTTCATTCATGTGTCAATTGGAAAATAGAAAATTTTCATTCTGTATCGACTTCACAATCATAATAAGTTGCAAGCAAAGATTTTGAAAAAAAAAAAAATAAAGAGAAATTGGTTTTGATTTGCGAATAAGATTTATTGCAATTAGCTGCGAAATACAATTTTTATCTTTAGCCGGTAAGGTTTTTTTTGTGGTTTCGGCCAATATATGATTTAGTGATATTATGGGTAATTTTTGTTTTAGAAATCCTTTAATTTTTTTAAATTTGAATATTGGTTTGACATCATTAAATCACAGGAAGTTGGACAAGGCTGTTATTTGGCCACAGATCTTTTGGATCTGTGGGATGACTATCCCACAGATTGCAAAATTGGCATATGGAATTTTGACATGGCTGAAACGCACAATTAAATTGGATTGTGAAAGAAAAAAAGGCTTTCAAAATGGCAATTAATGCGGCATAAATATCCCAAATTTACCTAAATATCGCAATTCGCTATAAATAACATGAAGCAACAAAGAATCCGGGTATCAAAAGAAAATCATATATACGGAAATTATTTCTAGAGCCCTGTCTGGCCTACACTTTGAAAAATTACAATCAATATAGATCAACGTTTTCCAGAAAATACTATGGAGACCGCAAACCTACTCATCTATATATGTATATACTCTTAATTTAAATTATTCTTTTCAAGTTATATTAAGAAACTGTAACTCAAATACTGGTCCACAAGAGCTTGTTGGCTGAGCAACTCAAATAATTTCGTGAGTATTAAAGAATCTTTGTTTTTTTTTTATCTTCTTAATTTGTTATATATCTATGGATGATGGGAATTTTCATTATTTAAGATTATTCAACTAATTCTGATTTGTTTTCTTGTATTAGAATTTTAGAATATTGAGATAGGCCACTTTTTGCAATTTAACATAATTTTTAATTCCCCTTTAATTTATTTGTTGATCTAGAAATAATTGTCAATATAATGATTCCTAAAAATATGCAATATTATTATTAAAGTATTTGCGTTTAATTTTCGAAATTGAAGGTTTGAGCGTGTAGAGTGTCGTTAGGGCTGACAAACATCTTGGTCGGCAAGGCAGGGTGGGATAACCGATCGGATATCAATGACACCTAGATATCCATTTTCCGGGACCGGTTCCGTTTTCTTTTAAATAGCTAACTAGGTTTGTCATTATAAAAAAAAAGTGTATGCTACCATTAAAATTTTATCGTTGGTGTAAGCGGCTGGGATCTAACTTCGGCGACAAGAACACACCCCCTCCACTGAGCAAGGTCGGAACATTCGGTAGCAATGGTCAGTAGAAGTTAGGATCCAGTGTGAGAGCCGTTACACTATTTGATTAAATTTTAATTTTGCAACAAATCGTATTTGTGTGTATGTCTGTTTATACCCTTCACCACTACTGTTTTACAGGGTATAATAAGTTTGTGCATTTGTATGTAACGCCAAGAAGGAGTAATCATAGACCAACCTTTTAGTATACGGATCGGCTTAGAATTAAATTCTGAGTCGATTTAGCGATGTCCGTCTGTCTGTCTGTCCGTCTGTCTGTCCGTCTGTCTGTCTGTCTGTCTGTCTGTCTGTCTGTTGATGTATTTTTGTGTGCAAAGTACAGCTCGCAGTTTTAGTCCGATTGTCCTAAAATTTGGTATAGGGTCCTGTTTCGGCTCAAAGACGATCCCTATTGATTTTGGAAAAAATCGGTTCAGATTTAGATATAGCTGCCATATATATTTTTCACCGATCTGGTCATAATTGGCGTGTATATCAACCGATCTTCCTCAAATTCCGTACATCCGAATATTTTATGAGTCTCGAAAAACTTGCAAAATATCAGCAAAATCGGTTCAGATTTAGATATAGCCCCCATATATAGCTTTCGCCCGATTTACACTCATTTGCCCACAGAGGCCAATTTTTTGCTCCGATTTAGTTGAAATTTTGCATAGGGAGTAGAATTAGCATTGTAACTATGCGTGCAAAATTTGCTTGAAATCGGTTCAGATTTGGATATATCTCCCATACAAAGCTTTCGCCCGATTTACACTCAAATGACCACAGAGGTCAATTTTTTGCTCCGATTTAGTTGAAATTTTGCACAGGGAGTATAATTAGCATTGTAGCTACGCTTGCCAAATTTGGTTGAAATCGGTTCAGATTTAGATATAGCTCCCATATATAGCTTTCGCCCGATTTACACTCATATGACCACAGAGGCCAATTTTTAACTCCGATTTAGTTGAAATTTTGCACAGAGAGTAAAATTAGCATTGTAGCTATACGTGCCAAATTTGGTTGAAATCGGTTCAGATTTAGATATAGCTCCCATATATATGTTTTTCTGATTTCGACAAAAATGGTCAAAATACCAACATTTTCCTTGTAAAATCGCCACTGCTTAGTCGAAAAGTTGTAAAAATGACTCTAATTTTCCTAAACTTCTAATGCATATATATCGAGCGATAGATCATAAATAAACTTTTGCAAAGTTTCGTTAAAATTGCTTCAGATTTAAATGTTTCCCATATTTATACCCTTCACCTCTACTGTGGTACAGGGTATAATAAGTTTGTGCATTTGTATGTAACGCCAAGAAGGAGTAATCATAGATCAACCTTTTAGTATACGGATCGGCTTAGAATTAAATTCTGAGTCGATTTAGCGATGTCCGTCTGTCTGTCTGTCCGTCTGTCTGTCTGTCTGCCTGTTGATGTATTTTTGTGTGCAAAGTACAGCTCGCAGTTTTAGTCCGATTGTCCTAAAATTTGGTATAGGGTCCTGTTTCGGCTCAAAGACGATCCCTATTGATTTTGGAAAAAATCGGTTCAGATTTAGATATAGCTGCCATATATATTTTTCACCGATCTGGTCATAATTGGCGTTTATATCAACCGATCTTCCTCAAATTCCGTACATCCGAATATTTTATGAGTCTCGAAAAACTTGCAAAATATCAGCAAAATCGGTTCAGATTTAGATATAGCTCCCATATATAGCTTTCGCCCGATTTACACTCATTTGCCCACAGAGGCCAATTTTTTGCTCCGATTTAGTTAAAATTTTGCATAGGGAGTAGAATTAGCATTGTAACTATGCGTGCCAAATTTGCTTGAAATCGGTTCAGATTTGGATATATCTCCCATACAAAGCTTTCGCCCGATTTACACTCATATGACCACAGAGGCCAATTTTTAACTCCGATTTAGTTGAAATTTTGCACAGGGAGTAAAATTAGCATTGTAGCTATGCGTGCCAAATTTGGTTGAAATCGGTTCAGATTTAGATATAGCTCCCATATATAGCTTTCGCCCGATTTACACTCATATGACCACAGAGGCCAATTTTTAACTCCGATTTAGTTGAAATTTTGCACAGGGAGTAAAATTAGCATTGTAGCTATGCGTGCCAAATTTGGTTGAAATCGGTTCAGATTTAGATATAGCTCCCATATATATGTTTTTCTGATTTCGACAAAAATGGTCAAAATACCAACATTTTCCTTGTAAAATCGCCACTGCTTAGTCGAAAAGTTGTAAAAATGACTCTAATTTTCCTAAACTTCTAATACATATATATCGAGCGATAAACCATAAATAAACTTTTGCAAAGTTTCCTTAAAATTGCTTCAGATTTAAACGTTTCCCATATTTTTTTACAAACATTGTGTTCCACCCTAGTGCATTAGCCGACTTACATTTTGAGTCTATAGATTTTGTAGAAGTCTATCAAATTCTCCCAGATCGAGTGATATTTAAATGTATGTATTTGGGACAAACCTTTATATATAGCCCCCAACACATTTGACGGATGTGATATGGTATCGAAAATTTAGATCTACAAAGTGGTGCAGGGTATAATATAGTCGGCCCCGCCCGACTTTAGACTTTCCTTACTGGTTTTAGTATACCGATCGTCTTAGAATTAAATTCTGAGTCGATTTAACGATGTCCGTCTGTCTGTCTGTCTGTCTGTCTGTCTGTTCATGTATTTTTGTGCGCAAAGTACAGGTCGCAGTTTATGTCCGATCGTCCTCAAATTTGGCATAGGGTCGTTTTTTGGAACAAAGACAATCGCTATTGATTTTGGAAAAAATCGGCTCAGATTTAGATATAGCTGTCATATATATTTATCCCCGATCTGGTCATAATTGGCGTGTTTATCAACCGATGTTTTTCAAATTCCGTACATCCGAATATTTTATGAGTCTCGAAAAACTTGCAAAATATCAGCCAAATCGGTTCAGATTTAGATATAGCTCCCATATATAGCTTTCGCCCGATTTACACTCATTTGCCCACAGAGGCCAATTTTTTGCTCAACCGATCTTCCTCAAATTTCGTACATCCGAATATTTCATGAGTCTCAAAAAACTTGCAAAATATCAGCCAAATCGGTTCAGATTTAGATATAGCTCCCATATATAGCTTTCGCCCGATTTACACTCATTTGCCCACAGAGGCCAATTTTTTGCTCCGATTTAGTTGAAATTTTGCATAGGGAGTAGAATTAGCATTGTAACTATGCGTGCCAAATTTGGTTGAAATCGGTTCAGATTTGGATATAGCTCCCATATATAGCTTTCGCCCGATTTACACTCATATGACCACAGAGGCCAATTTTTAACACCGATTTAGTTGAAATTTTGCACAGGGAGTAGAATTAGCATTGTAGCTATGCGTGCCAAATTTGGTTGACATCGGTTCAGATTTAGATATAGCTCCCATATATATGTTTTTGTGATTTCGACAAAAATGGCCAAAATACCAACATTTGCCTTATTAAATCGCCACTGCTTAGTCGAAAAATTGTAAAAATGACTCTAATTTTCCTAAACTTCTAATACGTATATATCGAGCGATCAATCAAAAATAAACTTTTGCGAAGTTTCCTTAAAATTGCTTCAGATTTAAATGTTTCCCATATTTTTTTTTTTTACTAAAATTGTGTTCCACCCTAGTGCATTAGCTAACTTAAATTTTGAGTCTATAGATTTTGTAAAAGTTTATCAAATTCTGTCCAAATCGAGTGATATTTAAATGTATGTATTTGGGACAAACCTTTATATATAGCCCCAACACATTTGACGGATGTGATATGGTATCGAAAATTTAGATTTACAAAGTGGTACAGGGTATAATATAGTCGGCCCCGCCCGACTTTAGACTTTCCTTACTTGTTTTTTTACTAACATTGTGTTTCATCCCAGGGCGTTAGCCGATTTAAATTGTAATTTTAGAGTTTTTGTAAAAGTACCAAAAATTGTCTCCATTAAAAGTATTTGTATCTGGAAATGCTAACCTTTATATAGCTCCCAGCAAATTTGAAGTAGTTGAGAGTCTACATAGTGGTGAATGGTATAATATAGTTGGATCCGCCCGACTTTAGACTTTACTTACTTGTTTTATTTGGTTTCTCATTTTGGGGCAAAAATTGGATATCAATTTCCACTTATTATTTCTCGTCCTTGAGAGAACATATAAGATTACAACAAACACCATACAGTCCATTACCTAGCTTCAAAGGGAGTCCCCATTGTCATTTCTACCAGTTGTCACAACCAGCAAACCCGCTGACGTCTGACTAGAAAGCTCCCCTCAATTGAGTTCACCTTATAATTAAGTGATTTTACTTCAAACTGCGTATTAAAACATGAAAAAAAAAAAATGTTTGGTCTAAGATCAACTTGACTTTAATAATTCAGAAAAATCCTTAAAATTAATGAAATTGTCTTTAAATTTGTTGTCTTTTTGCATCTTGACTACAAAGCAAAAAATCGTTCAAATATAGGACATGTTTTTCAACACTTTATTTTAAAGACGTTTTTACTTGAAACATAGCATAAATTCTACTGGAAGTCGAGTGTTAATTTGGAAAATAAGGTTGCCGTTAACTCGTTTTTAAACGACTTTGATAGCATATGAAGAAAAAAAGCTGAAAAAATTAAAAATTAAAATTTGCATCCTAGAAGCAAGTACACAAAACCCAAATTTAAAAGAGAATTGTGTCTTAAAAGTATCCTTGCTTTTAATCTTCGCTTCTTTGGCTCGGAACCAATACCAAAATGTTTAAAGTAAAGACAAAATCTTTGTAACCGGGCATGCTTTTTTTCAGTGTAACTATTCTTCAAAATACATTCTCAAATTTTTGTATTAATTAAGTTCTGGAAGAAATTTAAAAACTAAATTAAAGGCATATAACCATATACATAAGTTCCCATATGTCATCATATAATTGATAGTAACCAAGTCCTACATTTCAATTCAATAAAATAGATTCTGTGTAAATGCCACAAAAATAATTCAAGGACAATACGAACACCATTAGATCTTTTAGGCGGTTTATAACTCAAAGTCATTATCAAGGGCAATCACAATAGACAATCAATTCCATGCATCCTGTATTATTTCCTCTTTTTGCCACTCGTACTCTCTCAACATTCTATTATAGTTGCTGTATAGAGCAGAAGCCGGTTATGTGTCTGTGTTGGTAGAATTCATCAACAAACTGTTGCATTTCAAATGATTTATTGGATTTTGTCAAATTGTTATGGGTGAGAGAATGGATGGATGTGTGTGTGAGTGAGTGCTTGTCTGGCTGTTAGTACTAAAACGTATCAACATATTACATTAACCCAATTTTTTCAAGGTTAAATTTACTAGAAGCATAAATACCAAACAATAGGACGAGTTTCACTTTTGTTTCTCCTCTACATATCTTATGTTAAGGATTTTAGAACATATGTGTTTTCTCTCTCTCTCTTTCTCTCTCTTTCTCTCTCGCTCGCTCGCTCTCTTTCCCGACCACTTTGTCTAAACTTTTAATTTACCAACGGTGATAAAGCATGTCTCTCCCTCTACACATACACTTATGTGTATATCCATCTTTCATACAACCCATGACGTTTGTTGAATCCCAACAAGCATTAAAATATAAACCAATGAAAAGAGAAAATCTTATTATAACAGAGAGTAAGAGAGTTTCATCTCTCATTCTCTTTTGTGTCCTTCATTGTTTACCACATAATATGTCTTATCACACAATAACTGTTGCTTTGACTTCAGTTGTATCTGAAGCTACACACAAAGTTGACGTTTCCGGTAAATTTGAAAATTTTAACTGAGAAAATAGAAAGGTAGTTTTAAATGTGAATACCGTTAATTAAAATGATTGAAAACAGACACCATAACACATACACATACTAACGTACACGCGATATGATATACAACGATAAAATACCTTTGTCAGGTTATTACTACACACACACACGCGTTCCCATTGAAGATGTTAAATTAGTCTAATAACCCAAAAATATATATACCCATGTGTACACAACTACAGATAGAAGAAACCAGACACAAAAGCAATACCACCCCATTACCTATCAACACAAACATGTAGATTAATTAAATCATTCAATGTCTGTAAAAGAAATTAATCAAGATGTTCAAATAAGCAAATGTGAGTTTGTCAGTGTTTAAGGACAACGAGGCAAAAAAAAGGGAACTTCTTCTAATGACGAAATCAATAAAAATCAGTATAAAATGTAGTAGTGTGTAAATTTTGATTTAAAATTTATCTAAAAAATCGGATTGGATAAAAAAATACATGTAAACGTACCTTATGTAAAGTAAATGTGAATGGTTATAAATAAAAATAAATGGAAAAGTAGTGAACAATGGTCCTTGTGATATTTTTATTGCTTGTCATTTCCTGTCCGAAAATTATCTTATTTTATACGGTAAACAAACGATAAACTGTTGTATATATTAAAGACTTAATTAATAGATACTTAATACAATATATTCTATATATTAAACAAAATCTCTTTTCGTGATGATGTGGAATGGTGCAGATTAAAGTTTGTTTGCCAAGTGATTATAAATAGATAATAAATGTTTGGTCTATTTTGTGTGGTGAACACAATTAACATGCATCAGAGAGATAATCCCTTGTCATTATAATACTATGGGTAACAGCTTTAGTATAATTTATAAAGACATTTCATTGATATACAATAAAGTTTTAATGCAAAATTTAGTGTAATAAACAGTGTGAGAATTTTTGCCTTTTTATACCCTCCACCATGGAAAAGGGGATATATTAACTTTGTCATTCCGTTTGTAACAAATCGAAATATTGGTCTAAGACCCCATAAAGTATAGGTTGTGGTGAAATTCGGATTCGATCTAGCGATGTCCGTCCGTCCGTCTATTGAAATCACGCTGACTTCCGAACGAAATAAGTTATAGACTTTAAACTTGACACAAGTAGTTGTTATTGATGTAGGTCAAATGCTGTTGTAACTGGGCCATATCGGACCACTTTTAGGTATAGCCCCCATATAAACCGACCCCCAAATTTGCATTGCATAGCCTCTTAGAGGAGCAAATTTTATGCGGTCTTATTGAAATTTGGTACGTGTTGTTGGTATATAGTCTCTAACAACCATGCAAAAATTGGTCCACATCAGTTCATAACATAATTATATATAGCCCCATATAAACCGATCCCCAGATTTGGATTGCGGAGCCTCTAAGAGAAGCAAATTTCATCCGATCCGGCTGAAATTTGGTTCATGATGTAAGTATATGGTCCTTAACAACCATGCAAAAATTGGTCTACATCGGTCCATAATTATATATGGCCCCCATATAAACCGATCCCCAGATTTAGAGGCTCCGCACTCTAAAAGAAGCAAATTTCATCCGATTCAGCTGAAATTTGGTACATGGTGTTAGTATATGGTCTCTAACAACCATGTAAAAATTGGTCCACATCGGTCCATAATTATATATGAAGCCCCCATATAAACCGATCCCCAGATTTGACCTCCGGACCCTCTTAGCGGGGCAAACTTCATCCGATCCGGTTAAAATTTGGTACGTGGTGTTAGTATATGGTCTCTAACAACCATGCAAAAAATGGTCCACATCGGACCATTATTACATATTGCCCCCCATATAAACCGATCCCAGATTTGACTTCCGGAACCTCTGGGAGGAGCAAATTTCATTCAATTCGGTTGAAATTTTCTACGTGGTGTTAGTATATGGCCTGTAAAAACAAAAATTAGTCCACATCGGTCCATAATTATATATGAAGCCCCCATATAAACCGATCCCCAGATTTTACCTCCGGACCCTCTTAGCTGAGCAATCTTCATCCTGTAACAACCATGCAAAAATCTGTCCATATCAGTCCAAAATTATATATAGCCCCATATAAACCGATCTCCGGATTTGGTTTTCGCAACATCTTGAAGGAGCAAATTTCATCCGATCCGGTCGAAATTCGGAACGTTGTGTTTGTATATGGCTTCCAACAACCATGATCCTACTAAAATTTGGTACTAGTTTCGTGAAAATTGGTCCATATCGGTTCATAGTTATATAGTAAAGCCTTCATACACCGAAAAAAAAGTCAACTGTTTTATAGGAAGAATGAACTACCTCGCACGAAAATTTAACTAAATTTTACTCCGCATTTTGAGATTTCCACAAAGCGTTGTTAAAACCAGGAAACTTCAATGCCCTGTTGTACTTTTTAACTGCAGTTCACGAAATTACATCATCTCATAGAAGAACAAATTAACTAAAAGTAAAGAAGAAAATCATTGGCGCCAAATCATGACAATTTTAACCATACAGTAGTTCATTCTTACTATTTTTGGGAATCGTACGAAAATCTTCCTTTGCTTTAGTTCACATTGAACTTATGTATACGGTCACTGAACTTTATACTCACGTTTAGTTCATAAAATTTTTGAGACATACTTAAAAAAAGTAAGATTTCATTAAGCTGTGGAAAATTTCGATAAAAATAATAAAATTTAATACAAGCAAATAATTTTTTTTTTAATAAAATTTAGCATTAGTTTAACTACGGACATTTTTTCTGTGTATAAACCGGCCCATACTTCACTTCTGGCTCTCTAATTACCGTGAACAAATTGGCCTATATCGGTTCGTAACTAGTTATAGACTCTCCCATTTTCCGGTCAGTAACTGAATTATATAGGTATTTAAACTGACGTTTTTGTCTAACATAACATACGATATACCCCATATTGGACAAACTAACAATTTAGAAGACGATGTTAAGAAGTTTTAAGATAACTTACCATTGGCAAGTGTTACTACAACCCCACATGCAGAGAAGGAATATGATCATAAAGGGTGATACGGTCAAAAGTTGGTCAAGGGAAAACGCGTGTAAATCGGTGAAATCGTTTTTTTAAAAAATCAAATTAAATTTCTTTTTCAAGTTCAATTAGTATCAAATTCAGGAAAAATATTCAGTTAGGCTTTCGCTTTTCCAAATCCGAATTGCCGGGCCTCACGCTTGACACCTGCCATCAGATTTTGTACAGCCACCTTGTCCACCTTCTTCGCCACAGAAAGCCAGTTTGCCTTGAACTGCTGCTCGTCCTTAGCAGTTTTTTGGTCTTCTTTAGGTTCCGCTTGACAATAGCCCAGTATTTCTCAATTGGGCGGAGCTCTGGCGTGTTGGGAGGGTTCTCGTCCTTGGGAACCACCTGCACGTTGTTGGCGGCGTACCACTCCATGGCCTTTTTACCGTAATGGCAAGATGCCAAATCCGGCCAAAACAGTACGGAACAACCGTGTTTCTTCAGGAAAGGCAGCAGACGTTTATTCAAACACTCTTTCACGTAAATTTCTTGGTTGACAGTCCCGTAAGCTATGAAAATGCTGCTTTTCAAGCCACAGGTACAGATGGCTTGCCAAACCAGATATTTCTTTGCGAACTTTGACAGTTTTATGTGCTTGAAAATATCTGCTATCTTTCCCCTTCCTTTTGCCGTATAAAACTCCTGTCCCGGAAGCTGCTTGTAGTCGGCTTTGACGAAGGTTTCATCGTCCATTACCACGCAGTCAAACTTCGTCAGCATCGTCGTGTACAGCCTCCGGGATCGCGCTTTGGCCGTCGTATTTTGTTTATCATCGTGATTTGGAGTCACTACCTTCTTGTAATTCGATAGTTCGGCTCGTTTTTTGGCTCGATGCACGGTTGTAGACGATACACCCAGCTTATTTGCGGCATCTCGGAGAGAGAGGTTGGGGTTTCGCTTGAAACTACCGGCAACTCTCTTTGTCGCCTCAGCGGCTTCCGGTTTTCGATTTCCCCCGATCCAGACTTCCTGGCTGTCGACAAACGTTCCCCAAACACTTTAATTACATTTGTAACGGTTGATTTGGCAACTTTTAGCGATTTTGCCAGCTTTGCGTGCGAGTAGCTCGGATTTTCGCGATGCGCGAGCAAAATTTTGATACGCTGCTCTTCTTGCTTGGACGGCATTTTGACAACTGAAGAATGAATTCCAAAATTAAAATAGGAGCAACATTCTACACACACACACCTTCAAAATGAGGAGTGTTCAGGTTTTTTAAATGCAAAATTGAAAGAAATACGTCAAGTTTATATTGACCAAATTTTGACCGTATCACCCTTTATCAACCATGTTCCAAGAGCAAAATGTTACTTTTTCACGGAAAACATGTAGCATGTTTGTCGGAACCGTGCTCTTTTCTCCGAAAATAATGTATCTGATTTCGGAAAACATGTTATGTTTGACGAGAAAAGAATATTTTTGCGACAAAAATGCTACATAGTCGCTGTGAAAAAGTAACATGGTGCTCTAGAAACATGTTTGAGCTATCATATTCCTTCTCTGGGTGCAGGTAATTTAATTGTGGATTACAGTCTTAAGTATAAGTTTCTACGCAATCCACGGTGGAGGGTACATAAGATACGGCCAACTTATATGTTGTAGTTAAATTTAGCATTAATTAATTTTTATACCCACCACCATAGAATGGTGACGGGGGTATAATAAGTTTGTCATTCCGTTTGTAAGACATCGAAATATTGATTTCCGACTTTATAAAGTATATATATTCTTGATCAGGGAGAAATTCTAAGACGATATAACCAAGTCCGTCGGTCCGTCTGTCTGTCTCTCTGTCTGTTGTAATCACGCTACAGTCTTCAATAATGAAGTAATTGTGCTGAAATTTTGCACAAACTCATCTGCAAGTTCGAAGATGGGCTATATCGGCCCAGGTTTTGATATAGTCCCCATATGAACTGGCCACCCAATTTGAGGCCTTGTGCTTATAGAAACCGTACCAATTTGCCTGAAATTCGATATTAAGAGGTATTTTAGAACCAAAAGGAGATGTGCCAAAAATGATGAGTATCGGTCCATGTTTTGGTATAGCCCAAATATAGACCTATCTCCCGATTTTAATTCATGGGCTTATAGAAACCGTGGTTTTTATCCAATTTGTCTCAAATTGAAAATCTAGAGGAATTTTGAGGCCACAAAGAGGTGTGCCAAAAATTTTGAGTACCGGTCCATGTTTTGATATAGCTCCCATATAGACCGATCTCCTGATTTTATTCTTGGACTTATAGAAACCGTAGATTTTATCACATTTTCCTGAAGTTGGAAATCTAGACGTATTTAGGGATCATAAAGAGGTGTGCCAAAAATGGTGAGTATCGGTCAATGTTTTAGTATAGCTCCCATATCGACCGATCTCCCGATTTTTGGGCTTGTAGAAACCGCACTTGTTGTTCAATTTGCCTGAATTTGGAAGTATCGGTCCATGTTTTGGTATAGCCCCCATATTGAGACTCACAAAAACGTGTATCGGGTTTAGTGTTTATCGGTCTATTTAGTGTGGCCTTCATATAGACCGAATTCACTTCTTGAGGGTATAGAAGGCGCACTGATCATGAAAATTGCTTGAAACTAAATGTAAACTTTTCAGACTTTACTGCTCGTAATCATTTAAATAATGGGGGTGAAAATCTACAGATTTTAGATTTCAAGTCAAGGCGTTATTTCATCATTTTTTTCTTGCACACTTACAAGAGATATTAATGATTCCTCTAAAACTCAATCAAAAATGGTTCTTATAAATCCAGATTCTGATTAAGCCGTCATAGGTAAAATCTCTAAATTTATCTTCTTGAAGTGTACTAGTTGAACTGCTCTGCTGGGGAGAATGTCTGTAATCAAACCCCCAGAAATTTGAAAGGAAACTATAATATTTGATTCATAGTGGGTGGTATGTAAGATTCGGCCCGGCCGAACTTAATGCTGTATATAAAGGGTGATTCTTTTGAGGTTAGGATTTTCATGCATTAGTATTTGACAGATCACGTGGGATTTCAGACATGGTGTCAAAGAGAAAGATGCTCAGTATGCTTTGACATTTCATCATGAATAGACTTACTAACGAGCAACGCTTGCAAATCATTGAATTTTATTACCAAAATCAGTGTTCGGTTCGAAATGTGTTTCGCGCTTTACGTCCGATTTATGGTCTACATAATCGACCAAGTGAGCAAACAATTAATGTGATTGTGACCAAGTTTCGCACTCAGTTTACTTTATTGGACATTAAACCAACCACACGAATGCGTACAGTGCGTACAGAAGAGAATATTGCGTCTGTTTCTGAGAGTGTTGCTGAAGACCGTGAAATGTCGATTCGTCGCCGTTCGCAGCAATTGGGTTTGTGTTATTCGACCACATGGAAGATTTTACGCAAAGATCTTGGTGTAAAACCGTATAAAATACAGCTCGTGCAAGAACTGAAGCCGAACGATCTGCCACAACGTCGAATTTTCAGTGAATGGGCCCTAGAAAAGTTGGCAGAAAATCCGCTTTTTTATCGACAAATTTTGTTCAGCGATGAGGATCATTTCTGGTTGAATGGCTACGTAAATAAGCAAAATTGCCGCATTTGGAGTGAAGAGCAACCAGAAGCCATTCAAGAACTGCCCATGCATCCCGAAAAATGCACTGTTTGGTGTGGTTTGTACGCTGGTGGAATCATTGGACCGTATTTTTTCAAAGATGCTGTTGGACGCAACGTTACGGTGAATGGCGATCGCTATCGTTCGATGCTAACAAACTTTTTGTTGCCAAAAATGGAAGAACTGAACTTGGTTGACATGTGGTTTCAACAAGATGGCGCTACATGCCACACAACTCGCGATTCTATGGCCATTTTGAGGGAAAACTTCGGAGAACAATTCATCTCAAGAAATGGACCGGTAAGTTGGCCACCAAGATCATGCGATTTGACGCCTTTAGACTATTTTTTGTGGGGCTACGTCAAGTCTAAAGTCTACAGAAATAAGCCAGCCACTATTCCAGCTTTGGAAGACAACATTTCCGAAGAAATTCGGGCTATTCCGGCCGAAATGCTCGAAAAAGTTGCCCAAAATTGGACTTTCCGAATGGACCACCTAAGACGCAGCCGCGGTCAACATTTAAATGAAATTATCTTCAAAAAGTAAATGTCATGGACCAATCTAACGTTTCAAATAAAGAACCGATGAGATTTTGCAAATTTTATGCGTTTTTTTTTTTTAAAAAGTTATCAAGCTCTTAACAAATCACCCTTTACTTGTTTAACTTTGAAATCGGTTCAGATTTCGATATAGCTTCCATATATATATTTCGCCCGATATGGACTAATACGGTCACAGAAGCCAGAGTTTTACCCCAATTTGGTTGAAATTTTGCACAGGGAGTAGAATTAGCATTGAATGCGTGCCAAATTTGGTTGAAATCGGTTCAGATTTAGATATAGCTCCAATATATAGCTTTCGGCCGATTTACACTCATATGACCACAGAGGCCAAGTTTTTACTCCGATTTAGTTGAAATTTTGCACAGGGAGTAGAATTAGCATTGTAGCTATGTGTGCCAAATTTTGTTGAAATCGGTTCAGATTTAGATATAGCTCCCATATATATGTTTTTCTGATTTCGACAAAAATGGTCAAAATACTAATATTTTCCTTGTAAAATCGCCACTGCTTAGTCGAAAAGTTGTAAAAATGACTTAATTTTCCTAAACTTCTAATACATATATATCGAGCAACAAATCATAAATAAACTTTTGCGAAGTTTCCTTAAAATTGCTTCATATTTAAATGTTTCCCATATTTTTATACCCTGCGCCACACTGTGGAACAGGGTATAATAAGTTAGTGCATATGTTTGTAACACCCAGAAGGAGACGAGATAGACACATGGTGTCTTTGGCAATAATGCTCAGGGTGGGTCCCTGAGTCGATATAACCATGTCCGTCTGTCCGTCCGTCTGTCCGTCCGTCCGTCCGTAAGTCTGTCTGTGAACACATTTTTGTGATCAAAGTCTAGGTCGCAATTTAAGTCCAATCGCCTTCAAATTTGGCACATGTTCATAATTTGGGTCAGAATAGAAACCTATTGATTTTGGAAGAAATCGGTTCAGATTTAGATATAGCTCCCATATATATCTTTCGCCCGATATGCACTAATATGGACCCAGCAGCCAGAGTTTTATACCGATTTGTTTGAAATTTTGCACAAGGAGTACAATTAGTAGTATAGTCAAGTGTACAAAATTTGATTGAAATCGGTTTAGATTTAGATATAGCTCCCATATATATCTTTCGCCCGATATGGACTAATATGGTCATAAAAGCCAGAGTTTTCGCCCAATTTGGTTGAAATTTTGCACAGAGAGTAGATTTAGCATTATAGCTATGCGTGAAATCGAATCATATTTAGATATAGGTCCCATATATATCTTTCGCCCGATATGCACATATATGGACCCAGAAGCCAGAGTTTTATCCCGATTAGCTTGAAATTTTGCACAAGGAGTACACTTGGTAGTGTAGCCATGTGTGCCAAATTTGATTGAAATCGGTTCAGATTTAGATATAGCTTCCATATATATTTTTCGCCCGATATGGACTTATATGGCCCCAGAAGCCAGAGTTTTTGCCCAATTTGGTTGAAATTGTGCACTAGGAGTACAATTAGTAATATAGTCATGTGTGCCAAATTTGATTGAAATCGGTTCAGATTTAGATGTAGCTCCCTTATATATGTTTTTCTGATTTCGACAAAAATGGTCAAAATACCAACATTTTCCTTGTTAAATCGCCACTGCTTAGTCGAAAAGTTGTAAAAATGACTCTAATTTTCCTAAACTTCTAATACATATATATCGAGCGATAAATCATAAATAAACTTTTGCGAAGTTTCCTTAAAATTGCTTCAGATTTAAATGTCTCCCATATTTATTTTTTACGAACATTGTGTTCCACCCTAGTGCATTAGCCAACTTAAATTTTGAGTCTATAGATTTTGTAGAAGTCTATCAAATTCTGTCCAAATCAAGTGATATTTAAATGTATGTATTTGGGACAAACCTTTATATATAGCCCCCAACACATTTGACGGATGTGATATGGTATCGAAAATTTAGATCTACAAAGTGGTGCAGGGTATAATATAGTCGGCCCCGCCCGACTTTAGACTTTCCTTACTTGTTTTTTTACTAACATTGTGTTCCACCCTAGTGCATTAGCCGACTTAAATTTTGAGTCTATAGATTTTGTAGAAGTCTATCAAATGCTGTCCAGATCGAGTGATATTTAAATGTATGTATTTGGGACAAACCTTTATATATAGCCCCCAACACATTTGACGGATGTGATATGGTATCGAAAATTTAAATCTACAAAATGGTGCAGGGTATAATATAGTCGGCCCCGCCCGACTTTAGACTTTCCTTACTTGTTTAATAATGGACTCAATATTAGTGGCATACTAACTCTTTTAGTGCAATATAAACTATAGCTCCTAATATTAGACATTTCTGCTCAGATTGTTACAAGACACCCATAAACATGTCCCCCCCCTTTATGTTCTCCAAAACCTATACAATGATACCCCACAAATGCTTATGTTTACTAATTCAGTAGGGGTGGTTTAGGGTATGATATAGTCGGCCCCGCCCGACAACACGAAAAATCGTGTTGTCGTTTTGGAATATTGTCGATGCTCTTTAAGTATAATTTTCGAAAAAATGTTCTTCGTTTCAGATAACATCAAGAAATATAATATATTTTTATACCCACCACCATAGAATGGTGACGGGTGTATAATAAGTTTGTCATTCAGTTTGTAACACATCGAAATATCGATTTGCGACTATATAAAGTATATATTCTTGATCAGGGAGAAATTCTAAGACGATATAAACATGTCCGTCTGTCTGTCTGTTGTAATCACGCTACAGCCTTCAATTATGGCGCTATCGTCCTGAAAGTTGGCACATATTCGTCTTTTGTTTGCAGGCAGGTCAAGTTCGAAGATGGGCTATATCGGTTCAAATTTTGATATAGTCCCCATATAGACCGACCTCCCGATTTGGGGTCTTAGGCTTACAAAAACTGTACTTTTTATCTAATTTGCGTGAAATTGGAAATCTAGAAGTATTTTGGGACCATAAAGACGTGTGTCGAAAATGGTGAGTACCACTCCATGTTTTGATATAGTCCCCATATGGACCGATCTCCCGATTTTACTTCTTGGACTTCTAGAATCCGTAGTTTTTATCCAATTTGCCTGAAATTGCAAATCTAGAGGTATTCTAGGACCATAAAGAGGTGTGCCGAATATATTGAGTATCGGTACAGTTTTTGATATAGCCCCCTTATAAACCGGCCCTCCGATTTGGGGTCTAGATTCTAGAACTACAATTTAATGTGCTGAATACTGTGTGTATCCTTCAATGTTTTAGTATAGCCACCATAACACCGAACTCCCGATTTAACAAGTTTATAATATACTAGCATTTTAGACCCATAACAAAGTGTATATGATTTAGTTTTATCGGTCCATTTGGTAAGGCCTCCATATAGACCGATTTCACTTATAGAGGGTATAGATGGCCCACTGATCATGAAAATTGCTTGAAACTGAATGCAAAATTTCCAGATTTTTCTTCTCGTAGTCATTTAAATAATTGGTATGAAAATCCACAGATTATAGATTTCAAATTAAGGCGTTATTTCATCATTTTCATAAACAAGATATGTTAATGATTCCTCTAAAACTCAAACAAGCAAGTCAGGAAAGTCTAAAGTCGGGCGGGGCCGACTATATTATACCCTGCACCACTTTGTAGATCTAAATTTTCGATACCATATCACATCCGTCAAATGGGCTATGGGGGCTATATATAAAGGTTTGTCCCAAATACATACATTTAAATATCACTCGATTTGGACAGAATTTGATAGACTTCTACAAAATCTATAGACACAAAATTTAAGTCGGCTAATGCACTAGGGTGGAACACAATGTTAGTAAAAACAAGTATATACGGCCGTAAGTTCGGCCAGGCCGAAGCTTATGTACCCTCCACCATGGATTGCTTAGAAACTTCTACTGAAGACTGTCATCCACAATCGAATTACTTGGGTTGCGGTAACACTTGCAAGGTATCTTAAAACTTCCTAACACCGCCTTCTAAATTACTAGGTAGTCCATACGTAGTATATATTAAACTAAAAAAGGCCGATTAAATAGGTATATAATTAAGTATAAAGTTTCTATAAAAATAAAATTTTGACAAAATAAAATTTTGACAACATTTTCTATAGAAGTAAAATTTGGAAAAAATTTTTTATAGAAATAAAATTTTGACCAAATTTTCTATAGAAATAAAATTTTGACCAAATTTTCTATAGAAATAAAATTTTGACAAAATTTTCTATAGAAATAAAATTTTGACAAAATTTTCTATAGAAATAAAATTTTGACAAAATTTTCTATAGAAATAAAATTTTTACAAAATTTTCTATAGAAATAAAATTTTGACAAAATTTTCTATAGAAATAAAATGTTGACAAAATTTTCTATAGAAATAAAATTTTGAAAAACTTTCTATAGAAATAAAATTTTGATTAAATTTTCTAAAAAAAAATTTACAAAATTTTCTATAAAAATAAAATTTTCTATAGAAATAAAATTTTGACAAATTTTCTATAAAAATAAAATATTGACAAAATTTTCTGTAAAAATAAAATATTGACAAAATTTTCTATAGAAATAAAATTTTGACAAAATTTTCTACAGAAATAAATTTTTTACAAAATTTTCTATAGAAATAAAATTTTGACAAAATTTTCTATGGAAATAAAATGTTGACAAACATTGCTATAGAAATAAACTTTTTACAAAACTTTCTATAGAAATGTGGAAATAAAATTTTGACAAAATGTTCTATAGAAATAAAATGTTGACAAAATTGTCTATATAAATAAAATGTTGACAAAATTTTCTACAGAAATAAATTTTTTACAAAATTTTCTATAGAAATAAAATTTTGACAAAATTTTCTATGGAAATAAAATGTTGACAAACATTGCTAAATGTACAAAATTTTCTATAGAAATAAAATGTTGACAAAATGTTCTATAGAAATAAAATGTTGACAAAATTGTCTATAGAAATAAAATGTTGACAAAATTTTCTACAGAAATAAATTTTTTACAAAATTTTCTATAGAAATAAAATTTTGACAAAATTTTCTATGGAAATAAAATGTTGACAAACATTGCTATAGAAATAAACTTTTTACAAAACTTTCTATAGAAATGAAATTTTGACAAAACTTTCTATAGTAATAAAATTTGACAATTTTTACATGGCTGTTAGAGGCCATATACTAACGAAATGTACCAAATTTCAACCGCATCGGATGACTTTTGCTCCTCCAAGAGGCTCCGGAGGTCAAATCTGGGGATCGGTTTATATGGGAGCTATATATAATTATGGACCGATATGGACCAATTTTTGCATTATTGTTAGAGACCATATACTAACACCACGTACTAAATTTCAATTGGATCGGATGAATTTTGCTCATCCAAGAGGCTCCAGAGTTCAAATTTGGGGATCGGTTTATATGGGAGCTATATATAATTATGGACCGATATGGACCAATTTTTGCATGCTTGTTAGAGACCGTATACTAACAGCAGGTACCCAATTTCAAACGGATCGGATGAATTTTGCCCCTCCAAGAGGCTCCGGAGGTCAAATCTGGGGATCGGTTTATATGGGAGCTATATATAATTATGGACCGATATGGACCAATTTTTGCATGCTTGTTAGAGACCATATACTAACACCACGAACCAAATTTCAATCGGGTAGGATGAAGTTTGCTCCTCCATGAGGCTCCGGAGGTCAAATCTGGGGATCGGTTTATATGGGAGCTATATACATTTATGGACCGATATGGATCAATTTTTGTGTGATTGGGGATCGGCTATATATAACAGTAGACCGATATGGACCAATTTTGGTATGGATATTAGCGGCCTTATACTAACACCACGTTGCAAATTTCAACCGGATCGGATGAATTTTGCTCCTCCAAGAGGCTCCGGAGATCAAATCTGGGGAACGGTTTATATGGGGGCTGTATATAATTATGGACCGATATGAACCAATTCTTGCGTGTTTGTTAGAGACCACATTCTAACACCATGTTCCAAATTTCAACCCATTTTGCTCATCCAATAGGCTCCGGAGGACAAACCTGAAAATCGATTTATATGGGGGCTATATATAATTATGGACCGATATGGACTAATTTTTGCATGGTCATTAGAGAACATATACCAACACCATGTACCAAATTTCAAATTTTCGTTTCTTAGAGGCTCCGCAAGCCAAATCGGGGGATCGGTTTATATGGGGGCTATATATAATTATAGCCCGATGTGGACCAATTTTTCCATGGTTGTTAGAGACCATATACTTACACCATGTACCAAATTTCAGCCGAATCGGATGAAATTTGCTTCTCTTAGAGCGATCGCAAGCCAAATTTGGGGTCCGTTTATATGGGGGCAATACGTAAAAGTGGACCGATATGGACCAATTTTTGCATGGGTGTTAGCGACCATATACTTACACCATGTACCAAATTTCAGCCTGATCGGATGAAATTTGCTTCTCTTAGAGGGTCTGCAAGCCAAATGTGGGGGTCCGTTTATATGGGGGCTATACGTAAAAGTGGACCGATATGGCCCCTTTGCAATACCATCCGACCTACATAAATAACAACTACTTGTGCCAAGTTTCAAGTCGATAGCTTGTTTCGTTCGAAAGTTAGCGTGATTTCAACAGACGGACGGACGGACATGCTCAGATCGACTCAGAATTTCACCACGACCCAGAATATATATACTTTATGGGGTCTTAGAGCAATATTTCGATGTGTTACAAACGGAATGACAAAGTTAATATACCCCCATCCTATGGTGGAGGGTATAAAAACATGGGAAACATTTAAATATGAAGCAATTTTAAGGAAACTTCGCAAAAGTTTATTTATGATTTATTGCTCGATATATATGTATTAGAAGTTTAGGAAAATTACAGTCATTTTTACAACTTTTCGACTAATCAGTGGCGATTTTACAAGGAAAATGTTGGTATTTTGACCATTTTTGTCGAAATCGGAAAAACATGTATATGGGAGCTATATCTAAATCTGAACCGAATTCAACCAAATTTGGCACGCATAGCAGCAATGCTAATTCTACTTCCTGTGCAAAATTTCAACTAAATCGGAGTTGAAAATTGGCCTCTGTGGTCATATGAGTGTAAATCGGGTGAAAGCTATATATGGGAGATATATCTAAATCTGAACCGATTTCAACCAAATTTGGCACGCATAACTACAATGCTAATTCTACTCCCTGTGCAAAATTTCAACCAAATTGGGGTAAAACTCTGGCTTCTGGGACCGTATTAGTCCATATCGGGCGAAAGATATTTATGGGAGCTATATCGAAATCTGAACCGATTTCAATAAAATTTGGCAAACTTGACTATAGTACTAATTGTTCTTCTTGTGCAAAATTTTAAGCAAATCATTGTAAAACTCTTGCTTCTGGGGTCATATAAGTCCATATCGGGCGAAATATATATATGGGAGCTATATCTAAATCTGAACCGATTTCTTGCGAAATCAATAGGGATCTATTCTGAGCCAAAACACATACTTGTGCCAAATTTGAAGTCGATTGGACTAAAACTGCGACCTAGACTTTGATTACAAAAATGTGTTCACGGACAGACGGACATGGCTATATCGACTCAAGAGCCCACCTTGAGCATTTTTGCCAAAGACACCATGTGTCTATCTCGTCTCCTTCTGGGTGTTGCAACATATGCACTAACTTATAATACCCTGTTCCACAGTGTGGAGCAGGGTATAAAAATGGTTCTTATAAATTCAGAGTCTGGTCTAGTCTTTACAGGTAAAATCTTTACATTAATCTGTGGGAAGCGTACTGGTTGAACTGATCTGCTTGGGGAAATTTTCAAAGGAAACTATTATGTTTGATTCATGGTGGTGAGTATTTAAGATTCGGTCCGGCCGAACTTACTGCTGTATATACTGGTGTGTTACTAATATTGGTTTCATTATTGTCATTACTGTAGCGTGGTTAGAACAGACAGAGAGACAGACAGACGGACATGCTATTATCGTCTTACAATTTTTCCCTAATCAAGAATATATATAAAGGGTGATTCTTTTGAGGTTAGGATTTTCATGCATTAGTATTTGACAGATCACGTGGGATTTCAGACATGGTGTCAAAGAGAAAGATGCTCAGTATGCTTTGACATTTCATCATGAATAGACTTACGATCTGCCACAACGTCGAATTTTCAGTGAATGGGCCCTAGAAAAGTTGGCAGAAAATCCGCTTTTTTATCGACAAATTTTGTTCAGCGATGAGGCTCATTTCTGGTTGAATGGCTACGTAAATAAGCAAAATTTCCGCATTTGGAGTGAAGAGCAACCAGAAGCCGTTCAAGAACTGCCCATGCATCCCGAAAAATGCACTGTTTGGTGTGGTTTGTACGCTGGTGGAATCATTGGACCGTATTTTTTCAAAGATGCTGTTGGACGCAACGTTACGGTGAATGGCGATCGCTATCGTTCGATGCTAACAAACTTTTTGTTGCCAAAAATGGAAGAACTGAACTTGGTTGACATGTGGTTTCAACACGATGGCGCTACATGCCACACAGCTCGCGATTCTATGGCCATTTTGAGGGAAAACTTCGGAGAACAATTCATCTCAAGAAATGGACCGGTAAGTTGGCCACCAAGATCATGCGATTTGACGCCTTTAGACTATTTTTTGTGGGGCTACGTCAAGTCTAAAGTCTACAGAAATAAGCCAGCAACTATTCCAGCTTTGGAAGACAACATTTCCGAAGAAATTCGGGCTATTCCGGCCGAAATGCTCGAAAAAGTTGCCCAAAATTGGACTTTCCGAATGGACCACCTAAGATGCAGCCGCGGTCAACATTTAAATGAAATTATCTTCAAAAAGTAAATGTCATGGACCAATCTAACGTTTCAAATAAAGAACCGATGAGATTTTGCAAATTTTATGCGTTTTTTTTAAAAAAAAAGTTATCAAGCTCTTAACAAATCACCCTTTACTTATAGTTGGAAATCGATATTTCGATGTGTTACAAACGGAATGACAAACTTATTATAACCACATCATCATTCTATGGTGGTGGGTATAATGAAAGGCGAAGTAGTAATGTAGAATAACATCTGAAGAACTGATGCGAAATGAATGCACCAGATACTTAAAAGCATGACTTCCAGTCTAAATATCACTAGCCCGTGTAAAATTCAGTGGTTGTGATCCGTTGTTTCTTCCAGATCCAAAAAGAACATTTTCATTGCGATTCTAACGACTTGGTTTTTTTTTGCTGGGATATAATTTACACCCGAAACGAACTGTCACTGCTTTTCTTTCGGACGATTTACAGGAAATGGGGGCATTCGTTTGTAATTAAAATACATCATTTGTAAACAAATAATAATTGTAAATGTTCTGACATGGTAATTAGTAGTGATTAAATTGTTTATGTCCTTTTTTATATAAATAAACACTCGTATACACTAATGCAAGGCATCGTTAATAAGGTACTTTCAGCATTACAAACAGAACAATGTCAGTCACCATATGGCTATTTTGATTGTCAGTCAAATTGAAATATTGTGACAAATGTTGGAAAAAAGAAAGTACAAAGCATGATACAATGATTATAAGGTAGCCTTATTCCGTCAGGTGACTTTGAACGGCTCATCATAATGTCAAAAATATTGTTGACATTTTTAAATTATGTTGTAATTAACGTCTTAAATTTAAATTGTATTTGAAATTCGGAGAAGCAAAATTCAACGGGAAATGCGAAAGTGTTGTCTGGATACAGAAATTCCAAAATTATTGCACGCGTTTGAATATTTCCACTCACAATGTATTTCCATACCAAACAAAAAAAAAACATTTCTCATGAGCAACACAAAATCAAAACAAACATTTTTGTATTTGTTTATTTACTTTTTACCGACATTTAGTTTGACGTTATGATGAGCTGCTTTTATGTTTTTGTTGTTATTTTTGTTCTACAGAGGCTACCTTACAATCATTGTATCATGGTACAAAGTTGGAAATGTTTGCTTCGAAATATGAGAAAATATGTGACGACTCGTATCAATAATTGAAGGAATTCATGCCATCAATCATGAGGACCATTTTTATCGACACTCCTTAAAGTAATTTTAACATTTCAAAATTTTTGGTGTAAAAAAACATTATTTTCGATTTTTTTTGTATTTGTAAGAGTTGTCAGCTAATTATTGGCGTAGCTGCAAACTTCCACCCAAGGGGTGAAAGCTTCAATGTATTCGCTTTGTTACTATCCCTCAACCAAAAACAAAATGAATTCGAGTAGATGGGCAGAACAGAGAATATTTAATATTTAAATCCCAAAATCCGCAATTTTGTAATATAAAAAAAAAATTATATTTCATGTTAGCCTGTTACAGAAACAGACAATTAACGTACAAATCCATTATATCTAATTTTACAATTATTAATCAAGCTTTATGGACAGATTTAGATTAAGGAACATGATTGATAGAGTAATTGAAAAGAAAAAGCCAGATACAAATCTATACACGCCTGGACTTTACATATTTCGATTCGGGCGAATGAATCTTTAGTATAGATCTGGCGGGGAGAGATAACTCAATTTTGTGCTCTTTATGCTAACTCCTTATGGAGAAAACATTTGTTTTAGAGATTTTTGATACGGGAATGATATATTCAGCAATATTCCCAAAAACAAATTTTCCTTCAAAAAAAGAACAAGTATATACGGCCGTAAGTTCGGCCAGGCCGAATCTTATGTACCCTCCACCATGGATTGCGTCGAAACTTCTACGAAAGACAGTCATCCACAAATTTCAACTCACATGGTTGTTAAATATCATATACTACCACCACTTACCAAATTTCAACCAGATCGGATGAATTTTGCTTCTCCAAAAGGAACAGGAGGTCAAATCTGGGGATCGGTTTATATGGGAGCTATATATAATTATGAACTGATAGGAACCAATTCCTGCATGGTTGTTGGATACCATATACTAACATCACGTACCAAATTTCAACCGAATGGGAAGAATTTTGCTCTTTCAAGGTGCTCCGGAGGTCAAATCTGGGGATCGGTTTATATGGGGCCTATATATAATTATGGACTGATATCGACCAATTTTTGCATGGGTGTTTGAGCCCATATATTAACATCAAGTACCAAATTTCAACTGAATCAGATGAATTTTGTCTTCCAAGAGGCTCCGGAGTTCAAATCTGGCGATCGGTTTATATGGGGGCTATATATAATTATGAACCGATATGGACCAATTTTTGCATGGTCATTAGAGACCATATACTAACATCGTGTACCAAATTTCAGCCGGATCGGATGAAATTTGTTTCTCTTAGAGGCTCTGCAAGCCAAATCGGCGGATCGGTTTATATGGGGGCTATATATAATTATGGACCGATGTGGACCAATTTTTGCATGGTTGTTAGAGACCATATATTAACACCATGTACCAAATTTCAGCCGAATCGGATGAAATTTACTTCTCTTAGAGGCTCCGCAAGCCAAATCGGGCGATCGGTTTATATGGGGGCTATATATAATTATGGACCGATGTGAACCAATTTCTGCATGGTTATTAGATACCATATACTAACACCATGTACCAAATTTCAGCCGGATCGGATGAAATTTACTTCTCTTAGACGCTCTGCAAGCCAAATCGGGGGATCGGTTTATATGGGGGCTATATATAATTATGGACCGATGTGGACCAATTTTTGAATGGTTATTAGAGACCATATACTAACAACATGTGCCAAACTTCAGCCGGATCGGATGAAATTTGCTTCTCTTAGAGGCATCGCAAGCCAAATTTGGAGGTCCGTTTATATGGGGGCTATACGTAAAAGTGGACCGATATGGTCCATGTGGAATACGATCCGACCTACATCAATAACAACTACTTGTGCCAAGTTTCAAGTCGATAGCTTGTTTCGTTCGGAAGTTAGCGTGATTTCAACAGACGGACGGACGGACGGACATGCTCAGATCGACTCAGAATTTAACCACGACCCAGAATATATATACTTTATGGAGTCTTAGAGCAATATTTCGATGTGTTACAAACGAAATGACAAAGTTAATATACCCCCATCCTATGGTGGAGGGTATAAAAATCATAGTTAGTTCAAGAGTTATAAAAGTTTCAATTCATATTTTTAATTCCCGAAAAATTGGAATTAAAAAAAAATTATTCCTTGCCCCCAGAAACTTTCAATTTTCGTAATTATACCCACCACCATAGAATGGTGACGCGGGTATAATAAGTTTACCATTCCGTTTGTAACACATCGAAATATCGATTTCTGACTATATAAAGTATATACACTGAAAAAAATATGTACGTAACATTAAAGATTACGCAACCTAAATTTTAGGAAGCAAAATTTACAAAATATTAAAATAATGAAATTTTAATTAAAATAAAGTTTGTAATCTTTGCCTCAAAAACTTTTTTCATTAAATTTAGGACACAAATTTTGTAAATTTGCGTACCTTTGTTAAAGTCACATGTTTTTGAATTAAGGCCAATTTTCCTTAAAGTAAAGAAACACATTTTTGATTTAAAGAAATTGTCCTTCAATTAACTGAAATATTGAAACTTTAGATTATAAATAAAAACGCTTCAAATATAGGCTAAGACTTATTTTGAGGATTTAGCGCCTTTGGTTAAAGTTTTTTTTTTTTTGGAATTAAGAAAACATTTTTACTTTGAAGTATCCGTTATAATTTAAATTTTTAAACTGGCATTTGTTTGAACGTGAGTACCTTTATTAATAAACCGCGAAAATATAATAAAAATTTAATACATAAGATCTGTATCCTAATATTAATTTTATTGGTCCTACACCCTCAAAAAAAATCGCTTCTTTAACATATGTTCCAAACATATTTTGCAGGAAGCACATATATTATTGGATACTGCCGAAACATTAATATGTTTGTTTTATGTGAACATATTATATGTTTGGAAGCATTTTGAGCCCAAAAATATTATATGCTTGGAAGAATTTTTCCCGAAGACGATTGTGCTCATTCCCTAACATACTCGTTATTTTCACTTCCACGAAATATTTTAATTATTGGCACCTTTTTCTGTAATACAAATAATGTTGAAGAAATTATTCACTTTTTTATTTTTTTTTTAATTTTTACCTTTCGCCTGCACGGAGAATCGAACCGAGTACCATACAGTTTGTAAGCCAACACACTATCCACTGGGCTACGTAGCTGTCATGGTCACCAGCAGATAATTATCGTTATAAGTTACATTTATATAGCATAGTTTGCAGCGCCCACGAGCCCATGCAAACATAACATTATTTAACAGAAACATACATTTGTTTGCCATGTGGAGCAGTGGTTAGCATGTCTGCCTTGCATGCAAAGGGTCGTGGGTTCAATCCCTGCTCCGACCGAACACTTTTTTTTTAATTTACACATTTATATTTATACTATATTAAATTTTTATAATGAAACTTCGAAATGTGGGTTATTAAAGATTTATAGTCATTAACAGTGTTTGATATAAACGAAATTGACTGATTTTTTGATAAAATATTGCAAAAATAACAATTTTGTAACAAAAAACTGTTTTTGGTACAAAACTTTAAAATTTGAAAGGAATTCAAAAACTAACAAAAGAAGAACGTGGAGTCGGGTATAAACATACATAAATAATTTTATAATATAAACATAAATTTATTCAGGCGTGACCAGTTTTTTACTAGCATTTAACACCATCGCTCTAAAATGCCTTTTATTTTTCTTTAATAATTCATTTTAAAGAAAATAAACTTTTTAAATTGTTTTAGCTGCAAAACTTGAACTTAATGCCCGCTTTTATATTTGAAGGTGTCCGTCAACTCCTCTTGGACTACTTATTAATAAAGAGGAACTAAACTTTGTTTTTATACATTTTACTGTGTAATTTTTCACTATTTCCTCCTTATTTCATTTTACTGTCCCAACTCTAAAAAGAGTATAGTGCCCTTTCGTTATTTTTATGAAGACCCCTGATTTCTTTTAACGAACCAAGAAAAAAATTGTGCCCATAATGCCAAAATGATAAACAAAACACATGTCCACACATACATATTCTCTTGGTTCCGAATGTCCATTCTCTTTATTCAAATTAAATAATATTTAGACTTAAGCATATCAAATTTTTGGCCTTATCATAAAACAGTTTTCCGAAACAACATACCAGCGGCTTCACAGAAATTGTTCTCTTTTGATTCTTTCGCTGTGTTGTGTTGATATCTTTCGTCAACTCTCCCGGTATCCATTTCTTTCTCTTACTCTCTCTGTCGCTTTGGATCGAAATTTGTAAATTTATATATGTTTGCATTCACACATATGATTTTTATGAAACATTTATGCCCCAAACATAATATATTCTAACATATTAACATAGATGTCCCAAACATTTAGTGTTAGTTTAGGAACATTACATGTTTGCACTTAAATATATTGTTTTAAAATTGTGTCCGAAACACACTTTGTTTATATCGGAACATATGAAAAACATATTTTTCTAAGAGTGTAGATTTAAAGCCAGATGGGTCACTAACATTTCTTTATTTTAAAGAAGCCACATCTTTGGCTCTGAATCAATGCCAAAATCCTTAAAGGAAGGTCAAAATCTTTGGATCCAAGTAAACTTTTTTTGTGTGTATTCTTGATTAGGGAGAATGTCTAAGACGATATAACGATGTCCGTCTGTCTGGCTGTATGTCTGTCTGTTGTAATCACGCTACAGTCTTCAATAATGAAGCAATCATGAAGCAATTTTTCACAAACTCGTCTTTTGTCTGCAGGCAGGTCAAGTTCGAAGATCTTCGGTCCAGGTTTTGATATAGTCCACATATAAACTGATATCCCGATTTGAGGTCTTAGGCCTCTAGAAACCGTAGTTTTCATCCAATTTGCCTGAAATTGGAAATTTAGAGGTATTTTTGGACCATAAAGATGTGTACCAAAAATGGTGAATATCGGTCCATGTTTTGGTGTAGCCCCCATATATACCGATCTTCCAATTTTATTTCTTGGGCTTATAGAAACCGTAGTTGTCGTTCAATTAGCCTGAAATTGAAAATCTGGAGGTTCTTAGGACTATAAATAGGTGTGCAAGAAATGATTTTATTGTTTGGGATTCTAGAAACCATAGTTTTTTATCCAATTTGCTTGAAATTTTAAATCTAGAAGTATTTTAGGACTATAAAGAAGTGTGCCGAAAGCTGTGAGCCCCCATAAGACCGATCTACCGATTTAAGTCCTTGGGTTTCTATAACCCGTAGTTTTTATCCGATTTGGCTGAAATTGTAAATATACTTGTATTTTACACTCACAAAAACGTGTATCGGATTTAGTGTTTATCAGTCTATTTAGTAAAGCCTCCATTTAATGGACCGATTTCACTTCTTGAGGGTATAGAAGGCGCACTAATCATGAAAATTTCCACATTCAAATCAAGGCGTTATTTCATCATTTTCTTGCACACTTACAAGAGATGTTAATGATTCCTCAAACAAAAATCGTTCTTATAAATCCAGAACCTGATATCGTCTTCATAGGTAAAATCTTTAAATTTATCTTCGGGAAGTGTACTGATTGAACTGCTCTGCTTGGTAGAATATCTGTCATCAAACCCCCCGAACATTTCAAAGGAATATTTGATTCATGGTGGTGGGTATTTAAGATTCGGCCCGGTCGAACTTACTTCTGTATATACTTGTTTTTGTTTTTTTCTCCAATACATAAAAAGTAATTTCTCTCATTTACCTTTCAACGATATATTACATTAAGACCGTTGCTTTGTAAAATGCGCCAAAAATTTGCTCTAAACCTCATTAACTCGGGTGAAATAGTGTATTTCTGCAAATGTACGTTTATAGCCCCCATATAACTAGAAAAATAAAATAAGGAGCCGCCCAAAAACGGACCTTCTACACTGAAAAAAAAAAAAAAACATTGTCGTTAGGCCAAAGATTTCGTGTGTTTAAAGTGGGTATCATAACATGAAAGATTTTTTTTTTGGGCTAAGGTCAACTTGACTTTAATAATTCAGAAAATTTTTTTCAAATTAATGAAGTTATCTTTAAATTTGTGGTCTTTTTGCATCTTGACTATAAAGCAAAAAATCGTTCAAAAATATGACTTGTATTTCAACACTTTCCTTTAAAGACGTGTTTTACTTGAAACATAACATAACTTCTGCTCGTTTATGAATTTGGAAAATAAAGTTGTCATTAACTTGTTTTTAAAGAACTTTGATCGCATATGAAAATAAAGCTGAAAAAGCGAAAAATTAAAATTTGCACCCTAAAGTCAAGTACACAAAACCCAAATTTAAAAGAGAATTGTATCTTAGAAGTACCCTTACTTCAATTCTCCGCTTCTTTGGCTTGGAATCAATACCAAAATTGTTAAAGTAAAGACAAAATCTTTGGAACCGGGCATGCTTTTTTTTCAGTGTAGGTTCAAAATGTTTACCCTAATTTGTTAAGATTTTGCAAAAAAAAAAAAACTAAATTGTGGGGCCCATATATCGCAAACTATAAAAGATATTCACACACGCGCGCGAACTGTTTTGGAGGGTTTTACCAGTTCAGAAAAGAAAAAAATCATTGAAATCGGTTCATAATTGCGTATTTGAGAGCTAAAACAAAATATCATTCCCCCGAGGTGACCAAATTTCAACGCCTACAGGTCAGCCCATAGATCCACTAGGCACCCTCAATCCGGCAAACTTAGAAGAAAACACCCCAGCTTTCACACAAACAAAAAATTATGTTGATATCTTTATCCGTTCATAGGTTGCAGAATTAAAAAAAAAAAAACAAGTATATACGGCAGTAAGTTCGGCCAGGCCGAAGCTTATGTACCCTCCATCATGGATTGCGTAGAAACTTCTTCTAAACACTGCCATCCACAATCGAATTACTTAAGTTGCGGTAACGCTTGCCGATGGCAAGGCATCTTAAACCTCCTAACACCATCTTCTAAATTGTATGACAAAATTTTCTATAGAAAGAAAATTTTGACAAAAATTCCTACAGAAATAAAATTTTAACAAAATTTTCTATAGAAATAAACTTTTGACAAATTTTCTATAGAAATAAAATCTTGGTAGATTATTTTTGGCTCGAGTGGCAACCATGATTATGAACCGAATAAAATTTGAACAAAATTTTCTATAGAAATACAATTTTGACAAAATTTTCTATAGAAATAAAATTTTGACAATGATGAAAATTTTATTATGAACCTAATAATATTTTAACAAAATTTTCTCTAGAAATAAAATTTTGAAAAAATTTTCTATAGAAATAAAATTTTGACAAAATTTTCTATAGAAAAAAATTTTGGTAGATTATTTTTGGCTCTAGTGGCAACCATGATTATGGACCGATATGGACCAATTTTTGTGTGATTGGACCAATTTTGGTATGGTTGTTAGCGACCATATACTAACACCACGTTCCTAATTTGAACCGGATCGGATGAATTTTGCTCCTCCAAGAGGCTCCGGAGGTCAAATCTGGAGAACGTTTTATATGGGGGCTATATATAATTATGGACCGATATGGACCAATTCTGGCACGGTTGTTAAAGATCATATACTAACACCATGTTCCAAATTACAACCGGATTGGATGAAATTTGCTTCTCTTGGAGACTTCGCAAGCCAAATCTGGGGATCGTTTTATATGGGGGCTATATATAATTATGAACCGATGTGGACCAATTTTTGCATGGTTGTTAGAGACCATATGCCAATGTCATGTAACAAATTTCAGGCGGATCGGATGAAATTTGCTTCTCTTTGATGCTCCGCAACCCAAATCTGTGGATCGGTTTATATGGGCGCTTTATATAATTATGGACCGATGTGGACCAATTTTTGAATGGTTGTTAGAGACCATATACCAATACCATGTACCAAATTTCAGCCGGATCGGATGCAATTTGTTTCTCTTTGAGGCTTTGCAAGCCAAATCTGGAGATCGGTTTATATGGGGGCTATATATAATTATGGACCGATGTGGACCAATTTTTGCATGGTTGTTAGAGACCATATACCAACATCATGTACTAAATTTCAGCCGGATCGGATGAAATTTGCTTCTCTTTTAGGCTCCGCAATCCAAATCTGGGGATCGGTTTATATGGGGGCTATATATAATTATGGACCGATGTGGACCAATTTTTGCATGGTTGGTAGAGACCATATACCAACACCATATACCAAATTTCAGCCGGATCGGATGAAATATGCTTCTGTTAGAGGCTCTACAAGCCACATCTGGGGATCGGTTTATATGGGGGCTATATATAATTAAGGACCGATATGGACCAATTTTTGCATGGTTGTTAGAGACCATATACCAACATCATGTACCAAATTTCAGCCGGATCGGATGAAATTTGCTTCTCTTTTAGGCTCCGCAATCCAAATCTGGGGATCGGTTTATATGGGGGCTATATATAATTATGGACCGATGTGGACCAATTTTTGCATGGTTGGTAGAGACCATATACCAACACCATATACCAAATTTCAGCCGGATCGGATGAAATATGCTTCTGTTAGAGGCTCTACAAGCCACATCAGGGGATCGGTTTATATGGGGGCTATATATAATTAAGGACCGATATGGACCAATTTTTGCATGGTTGTTAGAGACCATATACCAACACCATGTACCAAATATCAGCCGGATCGGATGAAATTTGCTTCTCTTAGAGCAATCGCAAGCCAAATTTGGAGGTCCGTTTATATGGGGGCTATACGTAAAAGTGGACCGATATGGACCAATTTTCGCATGGTTTTTGGAGACCACATACCAACACCATATACCAAATTTCAGCCGGATCGGATGAAATTTGCTTCTCTTTTAGGCTCCGCAAGCCAAATCTGGGGATCGGTTTATATGGGGGCTATATATAATTATGGACCGATGTGGACCAATTTTTGCACGGTTGTTAGAGACCATATACCAACACCATGTACCAAATTTCAGCCGGATCGGATGAAATATGCTTCTGTTAGAGGCTCTGTAAGCCAAATCTGAGGGTCCCTTTATATGGGGGATATACGTAAAAGTGGACCGATATGGCCCATTTTCAATACCATCCGACCTACATCGATAACAACTACTTGTGCCAAGTTTCAAGTCGATAGCTTGTTTCGTTCGGAAGTTAGCGTGATTTCAACAGACGGACGGACGGACGGACATGCTTAGATCGACTCAGAATTTCACCACGACCCAGAATATATATACTTTATGGGGTCTTAGAACAATATTTCGATGTGTTACAAACGGAATGACAAAGTTAATATACCCCCATCCTATGATGGAGGGTATAAAAAAAAACAAGTATATACGGCCGTAAGTTCGGCCAGGCCGAATCTTATGTACCCTCCACCATGGATTGCGTAGGAACTTCTACTAAAGGCTGTCATCCACAATCGAATTACTTGGGTTGCGATAACACTTGCCGATGGCAAGGTATCGTAAAACTTTTTAACACTGTCTTCTAAATTGTAAGTTAGCCCATACGGGGTATATATTAAACAAAAAAAGGCCGATTAAATACGTATATAATCTAGTTTGACAAAATTTTCTATAGAAATAAAAACTTGACACAATTTTCTATAGAAATAAAATGTTGACAAAATTTTCTATGGAAGTAAAATGTTGACAAAATTTGCTATAGCAATACAATTTTGACAAAAATTTCTATAGAAATAAAATGTTGACAAAATTTTGTATAGAAATAAAATTTTGACAAAATTTTGTATAGAAATAAAATGTTGACAAAATTTTCTATAGAAATAAATTTTTTACAAAATTTTCTATAGAAATAAAATTTTGACAAACATTTCTATAGAAATAAACTTTTGACAAAACTTTCTATAGAAATGAAATTTTAACAAAACTTTCTATAGTAATAAAATTTGACAAAATTTTCTATGGAAATAAAGTTTTGGTAGATTATTTTTGGCGATATGGACCAATTTTTGTGTAATAAGTCATCGGCTATATATAACTAAAGACCGATATGGACCAATTTTTACATTGCTGTTAGAGGCCATATATTGACAAAATGTACCAAATTTCAACCGTATCGGATGACTTTTGCTCCTCCAAGAGGTTCCGGACGTCAAATCTGGGGACGGTTTATATGGGAACTATATATAATTATGGACCGATATGGACCAATTTTTGCATGGTTTTTAGAGACCATATACTAACACCATGTACCAAATTTCAACTGGATCGGATGAATTTTGCTCTTCCAAGAGGTTCCGGACGTCAAATCTGGGGACGGTTTATATGGGAACTATATATAATTATGGACCGATATGGACCAATTTTTGCATGGTTGTTAGAGACCATATACTAACACCATGTACCAAATTTCAACTGGATCGGATGAATTTTGCCCCTCCAAGAGGCTCCGGAGGTCAAATCTGGGGATCGGTTTATATGGGAACTATATATAATTATGGACCGATATGGACCAATTTTTTCATGGTTGTTAAAAACCGTATACTAAGACCACGTACTAAATTTCAACCGGATCGGATGAATTTTGCTCCTCCAAGAGGCTCCGGTGGTCAAATCTGGGGATCGGTTTATATGGGAGCTATATATAATGATGGACCGATATGGACCAATTTTTGCATGATTGTTAGAGGCCGTATACTAACATCAGGTGCCAAATTTGAACCGGATCGGATGAATTTTGCCCATCCAAAAGTCTCCGGAGGTCAAATCTGGGGATCGGTTTATATGGGGGCTATATATAATTATGGACCGATATGGACCAATTTTTGCATGGTTGTTAGATACCATATACTTACATCAGGTACCAAATTTCAATCGAATCGGATGAATTTTGCCCCTCCAAGAGGCTCCGGAGGTCAAATCTGGGGATCGGTTTATATGGGGGCTATATATAATTATGGACCGATATGGACCAATTTTTGCATGGTTGTTAGAGACCGTATACTAAGACCACGTACCAAATTTCAACCGGATCGGATAAATTTTGCTGCTCCGGGAGGCTCCCCAAGCCAAATTTGGGGATCGGTTTATATGGGGGCTATACGTAAACGTGGTCCGATATGGCCCATTTTCAATACCATCCGACCTACATCAATAACAACTACTTGTGCCAAGTTTCAAGTCGATAGCTTATTTCGTTCGGAAGTTAGCGTGATTTCCACAGACGGACGGACAGACGGACAGACGGACAGACGGACAGACGGACGGACGGACGGACATGCTTAGATCGACTCAGAATTTCACCACGACCCAGAATATATATACTTTATGGGGTCTTAGAGCAATATTTCTATGTGTTACAAACGGAATGACAAAGTTAATATACCCCCATCCTATGGTGGAGGGTATAAAAAAAAAAACAAGTATATACGGCCGTAAGTTCGGCCAGGCCGAATCTTATGTACCCTTCACCATGGATTGCGTAGAAACTTCTACGAAAGACTGTCATCCACAATCGAATTACTTAAGTTGTGGTATATTAAAACTTCTTAACATCGTTTTCTAAATTGTGCGTTAGTCCATACGTGGTAGAGAGCCAGTATTGAATTATGGGGGTCTCTTATATGCTTGCTATATACAATTATGAACTTGATATGGACCACTTTTAGTGTGATTGGGGATCGATTTATCTGAGGGCTATATATAACTATAGACCGAGATGGACCTAGTTAGGCATGGTTGTTAACGGCCATATACTAGCACAATGTACCAAATTTCAACTGACTCGGATGAAATTTGCTCCTCCAAGAGGCTCCAAAACCAAATCTCGGGATCGGTTTATACGGGGGCTATACAAGATTATGGACTGATATGGACCACTTTTGGCATGTCTGTTAAATATCATATACTATCACCACGTACCAAATTTCAACCAGATCGGATGAATTTTGCTTCTCCAAAAGGCACCGGAGGTCAAATCTGGGGATCGGTTTATATGGGGGCTATATATAATTATGGACTGATATGAACCAATTCCTGCATGGTTGTTTGATACGATATACTAACATTACGTACCAAATTTCAACCGAATTGGATGAATTTTGCTCTTCTAAGGGGCTCCGGAGGTCAAATCTGGGGATCGGTTTATATGGAGGCTATATATAATTATTGACCGATTTCGACAAATTTTTGCATTGGTGTTTGAGGCCATATATTAACACCACGTACCAAATTTCAACTGAATCAGATGAACTTTGGTCTTCCAAGAGGCTCCGGAGGTCAAATCTGGTGATCGGTTTATATGGGGGCTATATATAATTATGGACCGATGTGGACCAATTTTTCCATGGTTGTTAGAGATCATATGCTGACACCAGGGATCCGGAGCGGAGCGGAGCAAGCCCTTTTTTGCCGGAGCGGGAGCGGAGCGGTTTCCAAATGAAAAACCGCTCCGCTCCGAATAAAATATTACTTGAATGAAATGTGTAACTTTGAAATTACACTGTATAGGTAATTTCAAATATAGCTAGTACTTAGCGTAGTGTGAGTAAACGTTTAAAATGTACGATATGTATTTTTGTACGTACGTACATTGGGGAAAACACAACGTGTTTTTTTAGTAATTGTTTTCAAAAACGGCAAATGTCAAAATATATCTCTAGTATGTGTTGTAAAAGTAACAACAGTACTTTCGATCAATTTCATCCCGTATTACTACAAAGATGTTTGTAATGAACGTCAAATAAATGCAATTAAACGATCTTATTTATATTTAATTTTTTAGTTTTCTACATTGAAAAAAATATTGTCGTGAAGTCAAAGATTTCATGTCCTTAGAATAAGAATGCAAATTTTGCTTAACATGGAAGACGCATTTCTCTAAAATAAAGTTTTTTTCCTTGTCCAAAAGTCAATAAATTTTTGAATGAAGTTGTAATGTTCTTACAATTAATTGATTTTACTTAAAAATGTGTATCATAACATGAAAGATAAAATTTTTGAGGTAAGGTCAACGTTACTTTAATTAAGAAAAATTCTTTTTTTTTCAGTGTAAGGACATTCATATTTGCTTTACTATTGTACTATATCCTAGCATTCTCTTATTTCTGATATTAGTTCTCGAAAATTTAATTAAAATTATGGATGTTTCAATTTTGGTTGAAAAATGTGCGCATATACATTTATTTTAATTTTTTGCTCACATTGAAAAATAATGACTTGATTTGTATTATTGCATGTTATCTACTTTTTTTGAGAACGAATATTTCTTAAAAACGCTGTTCGAAAATGTATTTTTACAATAAAGGGAAAAAAGCGAAATTAGGTAACACTAGATCTGAGTAAGAATATTCGTAGGTATACCACGGACTGATTTCGATGGAGGTTGTTGCAAACATAAACATACACACACACATTACAAATATAACAAAACCTCTTCTCTACGTCTGTTGCAAAACAAAAAAAAACTTTCGGAGTGTAGTTACTTCTACTCTGTTTATAGACTTTCAATTCCAATCAGCGTTGCCGTTTTGGTCCGATCGGATCAAAATTGGTCCAAAAGATTTCTAATTTATAAATTTGGTCCGATGGTCGGACCAAACAGAATTTGGTCCATTTTGGTCCATTTTCATAAATTTGGTTTCTATCACATATTAAATAGTAGATGGTGCACCGCAAAGAATATTGTCGGGAGACCAAATATTTCACATGCTTAAAATACGAATTTTGCTTAGAATAGAAGACGTATTTCTCTGAAATAAAGTTTTTTCCTTGTCTAAAAGTCTCTAAACTTTTCAATGAAGTCTGTTTGTCCTTATAGCTAAGTGATTCGACATAAAAATGTGTATCCTAACATGAATGAAAATTTCGTTTTAATGAAGTCGAAATGGATTTAATATTCTGAAAAAATCTTCAAAATTAATAAAATGTTTCAACACATTGTTTTAAAGTCATTATACCCTAAACCACATAGTGGTTAGGGTATAATAAGTTTGATCTGCCAAAAAATGTGCCTACCAGAAATATTGATTTTAGACCCCATAAAATATATACCGATCGACTCAGAATCACGTCTTGAGTCGATCTAGCGCGTCCGTCTGTCCATGTATTTGTTGTTCACAGGATTCCGGTCGCAATTATTAACCGATTTTGATGAAGTTTGGTACAGGGAGTTTTTTTGGGCACAAGGACGAACGCTATTGAATTTGGAAGAAATCGGATCAAATTTAGATATAGCTCCCATATATATGTATTGCCCGATTTCGACAAATTGGTCACGTTGCACTTTTTTACTAACCGATCGTCGTCAAATTTAGCACAAAATAATCTTCTGTATCACCCTTTAAGTCTGAAAATTTCATCGAAATCGGTTCAGATTTAGATATAGGTCCCATATATATGTATCGCCCGATTTTGCCATATTAGGTCATAAAACCCTTATTTATCCACCGATCTTACTCAAAGTTGGCTAAATGTGATCTTCTGTAGCGCTAACTATATGTGCAAAAAATCATCGAAATCGGTTCAGATTTAGCTATAGCTCCCATATATGTACCGCCCGATTTTTCTAAATAAAATAAAACTTAATTGAACAAATAATACAATGTTTGTACTATAATTTTCTCGAAGAGGAGCGGAGCGATTTTTTTTCTCGGAGCGGAGCGGTTTTTTTTTCTCCGGAGCGGGAGCGGAGCGGAGCGAAAAAAATGGACCGCTCCGGATCCCTGGCTGACACCATGTACCAAATTTCAACTGGATCGGATGAAATTTGCTTCTCTTAGAGTCCGCGCAAGCCAAATTTAGGGGTCCGTTTATATGGGGGCTATACGTAAAAGTGGACCGATATGGCCCATTTGCAATACCATCTGACCTACATCAATAACAACAACTTGTGCTAAGTTTCAAGTCGATAGCTTGTTTCGTTCGGAAGTTAGCGTGATTTCAACAGATGGATGGACGGACATGCTCAGATAGACTCAGAATTTCACCACGACCCAGAATATATATACTTTATGGGGTCTTAGAGCTATATTTCGATGTGTTACAAGCGGAATGACAATGTTAATATACCCCCATCCTATGGTGGAGGGTATAAAAAACCATTTGTGCAACGTACACCGGCTAGTACGAGTATATCATATGTGCATCAGTGCGTATGGGTTATGCTGATGAATATTTTCATACACCACCGGGTACATATAATTTTGCATCATTTGCTGTAGCATCATAGCATAGGCAATATTTGCTTTTTCTAAGAAATAATGCAATGCTTTGACTTTATATATATGTGCTTGAAACAATAAATGCTTACAGCCATTGTCATTTTGCTTTTGTCCATATCTAATTAAAGAAAGTTGGTAGTTTAGAATAAAGTATTATACAGACATTTTCATTTATTCTACTTTAAAGTTAAATGTTTAGAAACGTAAAAGCAACAAGTATATACGGCCGTCAGTTCGGTCAGGCCGACTCTTATGTACCTTCCATCACGAATTGTGTAGAAAGTTATACCGAATACTCATCATCACAACTGAATTACTTGGGGTAACACTTGCCGATGGCAAGGCAGCTTAAATTTTCTTAACATTGTCTTAGTCCATACACTGAAAAAAATATCTACGGGCTATTAAAGATTACGCAACCTACATTTTACGATGCGCAATTTACACAATATTGTCCTTTAAAATAATGAATTTTCTATTAAAATAAAGTTTATAACCATTGTTTCAAAAATGATTTTTTAATAATTTTAGGACACAATCAAAAGCTTGCGTCCCTCCGTTTAAGTTGTATGTTTTTGCACTAAGACCAATTTTCCTTAATGTAAAGAAATACATTTACGATTTAAAGAAATCGTCCTTAAATGGTTCCAATAAAGGCAAAGACTTATTTTGAGGATTTTGCATCTTAGGTTTAAAGTTTTGCTTGGAATTAAGAGAATATTTATTACTTTGAAATATTTGTTATAATTTGGACTTTTAATTGTTTGTACGTGAATAACTTTATTGATATACCGGGCAACGATTATGAAAATGCGATAAATGAAATCTGTATTCTAATTTAAATCTTATTGATCCTACACTGAAAAAAATATTTACATGCTATTAAAGATTGCTCAACCACAATTTTAGGATGCGCAATTTACACACTATTAAGGACAAATTTCTTTAAAATAATGAAATTTTAATTAAAAGAAAGTTTATAATCTTTGCTTTAACATTTTTTTTTTTCCAATAGAAAATAATTAATCAAGCTTGAGATCGTTTTTTGTATGTATTGGTTTCTTTATTTTTCAATATTTCGCAATTACATTGAATTGCTTCATCAGGAGTCGATCTATAATAAAAGTGGTTTGATAATTTTTAATCATGACATGTAAAATTCTTTCTCAAAATTGTTTTTAAAATCGCAAATAATTTTAGTGGTAATAACAGCTATTGGTTTTAGTTTACAAATTTTTTATAAATAATTAAAGATTTTAATAATTGTAATTAACAAGTATCAGGAGACCAGGAAAAAACTAAAACCAATAGCTGTTATTACCACTAAAATTATTTGCGATTTTAAAAACAATTTTGAGAAAGAATTTTACATGTCATGATTAAAAATTATCAAACCACATTTATTATAGATCGACTCCTGATGAAGCAATTCAATGTAATTGCGAAATATTGAAAAATAAAGAAACCAATACATACAAAAAACGATCTCAAGCTTGATTAATTATTTTCTATTGGAAAAAAGAAAGATCGAATAAAATCAAAATTTCTAATTTTTTTTTTTCATTAAATTTTGGACACAAATTTTGAAAATTTGCGTCCCTTCGTTAAAGTTGCATGACTTAAAAGTAAGGAAAAATTTCGTTAAAGTAAAGAAACACATTTTTGTTTTAAAGAAATCGTATTTAAATTAACTGAAATATTGAATCTTTAGATTTAAGATAAAAACACTTCAAATATAGGCTAAGACTTATTTTGAGGATTTAGCATCTTTGGTTAAAATTTTTTTTGGGAATTAAGAAAATATTTTTTACTTCGAAATATTCGTCATAATTTGGATTTTCAAATTGGCATTTGTTTGTTTGTGAATAGCTTTATTAATATAGCTTTATTAATATAGCTAATATAATATACGAAAAATAGAATGAAAATTCGATAAATGAGATATGTATCCTAGTTTTAATTTTATAGATCCTAGATATAAAGCCAGATAGGTCGCAAAAAAATTTCCTTATTTTAAAGAACCCGCATCTTTGGCTCGGAATCAATACCAAAATCCTTAAAGGAAGGTCAAAATCTTTGGATCCAAGTAAACTTTTTTTGAATGTAGATTTAAAGCCATATACCTTGCTAGAAAAATTTCCTTATTGTACAGAAGTCGCATCTTTGGCTCGGAATCAATATCAAACTCTTTAAGGGACGGTCAATATGTATGGACACATGTGAACTTTGAGTGCAAATTCCTCTATAAGTCAGTTTAGTTCTTGATCGAAATCTATAAATAATAATGAACCAAATTTCGTATGGTCGATAGATCAAATCAAAATTTCACAACGATCCAGAATATATATACATTATGGGGTCTGAGACCAATATTTCGACTTGTTGCAAATGGGAAGACAAATTTAACTCCCCCCACCCCCAATCTATAGCGGAGAGTGTACAAAACTACAATTGAAATATATGGTCATCGAAATATATGGTCATCGAAATATATGGTCATCGATTCCGACTCTAGATCGATACAGGAGGTGTATCGATCTAGATACAGGAGGTGTATCGATCTAGAGTCTGTCTGTCGGTGTATTTATTGTTCGCAAATATTAACCGATTTTGGTGAAATTTGCTACAATATGTTTTTTTTGCACATGATTGATATCGACAAATGTGTTCATATTTAATAACGAATCGATATAAAGGTATCATAAAAATTGCTTCAGATTTGTATACACAAAAAAAAAATATATGATTCAAGCACGATCCTATTAATTATACCCTCCACCATAGGATGGGGTATATTAAATTTGTCATTCCGTCTGTAACACATCGAAATATTGTTCTACAACCCCATACAGTATATATATTTTTGGTCGTGGTGAAATTCTTCGATCTAAGCATGTCCGAAAAAAGTTTTTCAGCGGTGGATTATCCCACCTCAGTAATGCAGGTGATATTTCTGAGGGTTTAAAGCTTCTCTAAGTGGTTTCACTGCAATGTGGAACGCCGTTCGGACTCGGCTATAAAAAGAAGGTCCCTTGTCATTGAGCTTAACATGGAATCGGGCAGCACTCAGTGATAAGAGAGAAGTTCACCAATGTGGTATCACAATTGACTGAATAGTCTAAGTGAGCCTGATACATCGGGCTGCCACCTAACCTAACCTAACAATCATGCACAAATTGGTCCATATCGATCCATAAATATATATAACCCCCATATAAATTGGTCCTCAAATTTGAACTCCGTAGCCTCTTGGAAGAGCAAAATTCATCCGATCCGGTTGAAATTTGGTACATTGCGCTAGTATATGGCCGTTAACGACCATGCCAAAATTGGTCTATATTGGTCTATAGTTATATATGGCCGATCCCCAATCAAACAAATATTGGTCCATATCGTCAAAAATGATCTACTAAAATGTTATTTCTATCGAAAATTTTGTCAAAATTTTATTTCTATGAAAAATTTTGCCAAAATTTTTTTCTATAGACAATTTAATCAAAATTTTTCTCTATAAAAAAATTTTGTCAAAATTTTATAAATTAAATTTTACATCAAACTCGGATGTCACTTAAAAAAGTGATGGATTTTTTTTTAAAATTTTTAAATAATTTTCAATATTTCAAACAATCATTTTTTTAATCAAACTAAAAACACAAAGTCAGATAAGAAAGTAATTGAAAATGCTCTCATTTTTGATTCAAAACATTGATTGAGTTTTGCAATCAATTAAATTTTTCATTGAACCAATTAAAAAATTAATTGCAATTTTCAAATCAAATCAATTAATTGTTTAATCAAAAATTGTTTATGCCCAATTAAAACTGTGATTGATACTACCATTTTTGTGATTGAAGACATTTCAATTAAACAATTAATTGGATCAATTAATTTCGTGATTGGATCAGAAAAAAAAAATTTGTATGCACTTACAGATTTTTGTTATTTCCGGTGAGAAGTCATTCCGAAGTGAGTAGGGATTACATGTTAGAGAGGTCAGGAGTAAATTTACATCTTCCATTGGCCACCACTTTGACTCGATGGTTGCTTCGCGTTCGTACTCACCGACCATGGGGTCAAAATAAATGGCGAATATAATCTGGAAAATTCCAGTATTGAAGCCTAGGAATGATTTAAAAACGAGTTTTCAACCGCACAGTGCGCATCATAATCTTCAGATCTCAAGCCGTTGGACTTTTGAGCACTAACAAATACCAAAGTTTTGATCATATCAAGACGGCGCTTCGCCGGCCACGGTTCTAATTACTATAGAGCCACTTTCGTGCAGAGTGTGATGACTTTGTCGATCGTGTCAAAGGTAGACAATTCAACCAATTCTAAAATTTTGTGTGTTTTTCGGTCATTTCTCACATTTGGACAATTTTGCATATTATGTGCACGTTACGCAAAATTTTCTTGGTTCACGAAAAATTTTCGCATGAGTCACACTGATGCCAAAAGCCTGAGCGTGATCAACCCAAAAATGTCGTGCGTGAGGCAAGAAAATAATTTGTTCGTGAATGTGCATTACCAACCACTTTCAGAAAAGTACACGTGACATTTTAATATCGATCACCTGTTGAATAACGTGTGAGTCATACTAACGATGCTAGACGTTAACGATGATCTTGATTTGAAGCATACTCACGTTCTCAACAGGTCCACGGGCTAAATTACGCACACAGTTCTATAGATGGCAGTTTCTATAATATCCTCAATAATTTTCAAAAATTAGATTTCAATCGTATTTATTACTAATCAACTATGAGTCACTGCCAACTGAATGAGAAGAATTTTCATAAAACTGGAGACTTTTCGTAAGTCGTGAGAGTGTATACGAGTCAAGAGAAACAATCGTGAACCATGAAATGTCTGTATGTTATGACCTTAGTCTGCTAATGGTTGTGTGTGCGAAAAAAGAATTCTCTCATCGTAGGTCATTGATAATTTTTCTTATGAGAGCTCGTATTTTCACTTGATGTGAGTGTGTTCTCTACCATAAGAATCATTGGTGAGCTTGAGTCAAACCTCACTCACCTGCACACCTCTAATACATAACTCCGTACTTAGTGTATATACAATTGGTGCACGTAGCCGCATGAGTTCCCAGCAAAAAAAAATTGGAAGTTGTTCCACAAACATTTCTTTTAAAGCCCATCCCAGAATCCCCCATCGAGTTTTTTCAACTTCCGATGCAGTCCTTTTGGACAAGTGCACAAACATTTCTTCTAAAGCGCATCTTGGGATCCCCCAATGATTTTTTTTCTACTTCCGATGCAGTCCTTGTGGACAAGTATTAGAAAGACGCAATCAGGCTATTTTAAGTGCAAATTTTGTACAATTAATTTTTACAAAAAAAAATAGAAAACTAATAAAAAAACCAAAAAAAAAAAATAGAAATTAATAAAAAAAAAAATAAAAAAAAAATAAATTTCATCCCCGCTGGGATTTGAACCTGTGCCGTTTGAATTCTTCGCTTCCATGGAAGTTCCTTTGAGAAGGTTTTGCAAATTACGAGAATTTTTAATTTTTTGTTGTTTTTTAATGGAAAAAATATACTTATACGAAAATATATGCCGAAAATAAAAAATAACAAGTATATACGGCCGTAAGTTCGGCCAGGCCGAATCTTATGTACCCTCCACCATGGATTGCGTAGGAACTTCTACTAAAGGCTGTCATCCACAATCGAATTACTTGGGTTGCGATAACACTTGCCGATGGCAAGGTATCGTAAAATTTTTAGCACTGTCTTCTAAATTGCAAGTTAGCTTATACGGGGTATATATTAAACAAAAAAAGGCCGATTAAATACGTATATAATCTAGTTTGACAAAATTTTCTATAGAAATAAAATTTTGACAAAATTTTCTATAGAAATGAAACCTTGACAAAATTTTCTATAGAAATAAAATTTTGACCAAATTTTCTATAGTAATAAAAATTTGACAAAATTTTCTATAGAAATAAAAACTTGACAAAATTTTCTATAGAAATAAAATGTTGAAAAAATTTTCTATGGAAGTAAAATGTTGACAAAATTTTCTATAGCAATACAATTTTGACAAAAATTTCTATAGAAATAAAATGTTGATAAAATTTTGTATAGAAATGAAATTTTGACAAAATTTTGTATAGAAATAAAATGTTGACAAAATTTTCTACAGAAATAATTTTTCTACAAAATTTTCTATAGCAATAAAATTTTGACAAACATTTCTATAGAAATAAACTTTTGACAAAACTTTCTATAGAAATGAAATTTTAACAAAACTTTCTATAGTAATAAAATTTGACAAAATTTTCTATGGAAATAAAGTTTTGGTAGATTACAAAATTTTCTATAGAAATAAAATTTTGACAAAATTTTCTATGGAAATAAAATTTTGACAAACATTTGTATAGAAATAAACTTTTGACAAAACTTTCTATAGAAATGAAATTTTGACAAAACTTTCTATAGTAATAAAATTTGACAAAATTTTCTATGAAAATAAAGTTTTGGTAGATTATTTTTGGCGATATGGACCAATTTTTGTGTAATAAGTCATCGGCTATATATAACTAAAGACCGATATGGACCAATTTTTACATGGCTGTTAGAGGCCATATATTGACAAAATGTACCAGATTTCAACCATATCGGATGACTTTTGCTCCTCCAAGAGGTGCCGGACGTCAAATCTGGGGACGGTTTATATGGGAACTATATATAATAATGGACCGATATGGACCAATTTTTGCATGGTTGTTAGAGACCACATACTAAGACCACGTACTAAATTTCAACCGGATCGGATAAATTTTGCTCCTCCAAGAGGCTCCGGAGGTCAAATCTGGGGATCGGTTTATATGGGGGCTATATATAATTATGGACCGATATGGACCAATTTTTGCATGGTTGTTAGAGGCCGTAAACTAACATCAGGTACCAAATCTCAACCGGATCGGATGAATTTTGCCCCTCCAAGAGGCTCCGGAGGTCAAATCTGGGGATCGGTTTATATGGGGGCTATATATAATTATGGACCGATATGGACCAATTTTTGCATGGTTGTTAGAGACCGTATACTAAGACCACGTACCAAATTTCAACCGGATCGGATGAATTTTGCTGCTCCGGGAGGCTCCCCAAGCCAAATTTCGGTATCGGTTTATATGGAGGCTATACGTAAACGTGGTCCGATATGGCCCATTTGCAATACCATCCGACCTACATCAATAACAACTACTTGTGCCAAGTTTCAAGTCGATAGCTTGTTTCGTTCGGAAGTTAGCGTGATTTCCACAGACGGACGGACAGCCGGACAGACGGACGGACGGACGGACATGCTTAGATCGACTCAGAATTTCACCACGACCCAGAATATATATACTTTATGGGGTCTTAGAGCAATATTTCGATGTGTTACAAACGGAATGACAAAGTTAATATACCCCCATCCTATGGTGGAGGGTATAAAAACGGTGCATGACATAAAAAAATAATTTTTTAGAAAAATATTTGATAAAAAAATTGCCGTTGGTGAGATTTGAACCTGCGTTTCGCTTTTTAAATTTCTTCATTCAAATTAACTTCCAGGGCAGAACTTCTAAAGCAATGCAAAGGATCCAAAAAGGGAGTACTTCCGTCCTATGACATGGCCATGTAAAATTCATTGGAGATGATCCAAGTTTGCACTACTTCCGGATCACAGATTGGGGATCCAAACTACTTTTTTGGAAGATCTTTTTTTGCTGGGTTATGATGATGATGAATACGCCACAGGTTACCACATCCATTGCATCAGTGGCTGAAGTCAATACAACTTGATAGATTTTTCCCAATAGTCAACATTTGAGATGGCTAAGAACAACTGCAATATATCTGTTTTTAAATTCAGAACACAATCTGTCAATAAAAATGAAAAATCATCAAATTTTAGTGATGTTTTTAAAACTTTTAAATATAGTACGACTGTCTTCTGCACAATGATACAAAAGTTTACGGGTCTCTAGTAACAAATATACTTGCTATCACAGCTATATACCAAATGACTTAAGAAGTCAAGAAATATCTAAGGAATAAATATTTAAACAAATTTTAAAAAGTACCAAACAATAACAATTACATGAGACAAAGTTTTGTATAATCCATGTATTTAAGATTAGGTACTTCTGTGCATGTATGAAACTGTTTTTTTTTTAACGGTTTTTATATCCATCACCAACAATGGTTATGGGGGTATAATAAGTTTATCATTCCGTGTGTAACACATCGAAATATCGATTTCCGACTATATAAAGTATATATATTTTTGATCAGGGAGAAATTCTAAGACCATATAAGCATGCCCATCTGTCCTCTGTTGTAATCACGCTACAGCCTTCAATAATGGCGCTGTCGTCCTAAAATTTGCCACAGATTCGTTATTTGTTTGCAAGCAGGTCAAGTTCTAAGTTTTGATATAGTCCCCAATATAAACCGACCACCCGATTTGGGGTTTTGGACTTATAAAAACTGTAGTTTTTATGCAATTTGCCTGAAATTGCATAAACTTAAATCGCACACTAGATTTGCTAGTGTTCTCGAGACGTCAGATATCACTCCTGATATCTGCTATAACGGGTCGCTGCCTGATAGGCGATTTTGCAAAAACTATAGGCGCGAAGTATAATGACTATTGTATGAGCTGTCATGATGCGGAGGAAAAGGAATCAATTAAATACCTCTTGTGTGAGTGTCCTGCATTTTGTGTAAAGCGCAAGCAACTTTTAGGAGCATATAGCTTCAGATTACTGGCGGATCTGGAAAACGTTAACTTAAGCAGTCTGCTAATGTTTTTGGAACAATCTGGTTGTTTCAACAAAGATAAATAATCAAGAAGGTTCAGCGGTTAAAACTAGAAGAGCCCATATGTAATAGGTACTTTTAGTTAATGTGGTATCACAATGGACTGAATAGTCTAAGTGAGCCTGAATCTTAATCGGGCTGCCACTTTAACCTAACCTAACCTAACCTAACCTTCGTTCGGAAGTTAGCGTGATTTCAACAGACGGACCGACGGACGGACGGACATGCTCAGATCGACTCAGAATTTCACCACGACCCAGAATATTTTTTATTTATTATTGTTGTTTTTGATCTCAGCTTAAAGCCATGCATTGACTAAACTACAAGTGTAGCTTAACCAACAGAGGAAAAGTATGCTTGCCAAATTTATTTGGGCAAAGCCCTATAGACTGCAAGATGGTTGGATGTACAGCTGTTTCGGAATTACCACATTCCTCATCAGCATCCTCTACTCAACCCAAAGTGAACTACACTAGAACCTCCCGAAAAAAGGGTTTGATAGTCGGCTACTGCCTAAACAAATTTTTTATTTATTTATTTATTCATTCAGCTATGGTAAGCCAGCTTGAAGATAAATTCATTAGTACAATAAGTTTATAATTACTTTAACGTTAAACAAAAAATGCGGACCAGAAAAAAATTAAGTAAGGATAAAAAAAAATGGATAAAATGAACTAAATAGATAGACTCAACTTCTTTAAAATGTGACAATTACGACCAGAAAAAAAGAAGTTGAGAAGAAAAAAAAACTGGTGTACGTTGGCATAATAACGGGATTGTCACAAACGGGAACAAAAATGTAAGCTGGTGACAGGAACATTCGAATCCATCAGATTATAGGATTTGGTGAGACAACAATCAGGAAACAGTAAATCAGGAAGCAGTAAATTGAAGAGACAAATAGAACGGTAGAGGCAGGAACAATTTGCTGACAGATGATATAGGTTAGCAGGAACAACTTGGAAGGCAGGAACAGTGATGCGATCAGAACAGGAGAGAATTTTACTGGAACAGTTCTCGAGACAGCCAATTTTCCAGGGTACGGGGTAAAGACTTAGGTAGAATTATAACGAAGTTCCATGGCAAAGCTTAAAGTGGTGTACGATGCTGGACGACGTGTATCAAAACTCGTTTAACAATATGAATCGGATCAGATAAATCAAATACGTTGCTAAATTCATTGTAATGTCTACAGAGGCGGTAAAAGGAACTGTGTTCCTCATAATTATTTCTAACGACGCACAGAGGGTTGAAATCCATCAAAACTGGCGATTAATTCAAAAGATGAACTTTAACTTTAATAACCGTATTTGGTACCGGGTGAAAGAAGATAAAATTCTACATCACTACTTGCCAAAATAAAAGTTCTTAGTCGTTTACTTTATTTGCAGTGTGTCTTCAAAATTCAATAATTATTATTATTTTTGCGCGCATTGGTTAAAAGTGAAAATTTGCATATTTCCAGTGATAATTTTTTTAATTAAGACTTCTAAAAGTGAAAATTTTATAATGGAGCCGTCTACTTCAGGTATTTGAGCATATGATAAATATTTGTTTGTTTAGATAAATGTTTTGGAAATATTGAAAAAAAATATTAGGAAATTGCTCCAAAAATGAGGTATTTTTGATGTTTGTATTGGATTTCAACTGAATTATCGATGAAAATTAGTAAAACTGCTTATATTTTCTTAAAATATGAAGTTTCAGCTTATAAATTCCAAAACATCTTTTTGCCTTTTTGTTGCATTTTTTGACTTATTAAAGAATTTGTAAAATAACTCCAGTCGCTAAAAATATATATGAAAAAAAAAAACAAACAAAAAATCACTTTGACCTTATTAGCTTTTGTCTTTATATTCCGTTTAGTATTTGTTATTGTAGCTACTGAGTGTGCAGTTTATTAGAGATGGGTACGTGAGTAATTTTAAATCACGCGCACTCACGAAAAAAAAAAATTAATTAATTAATTCCAAATTACTTACAAAGCTTCGTAAGCTAACTGAAGAATATCAGGAAGCCAGAAATAAGGACTTCAAAAGCTATAGGGAGCACTTTTCCCGTAAATTCAGTCGAGAAAATACAATAGAAGACGTCTTTAATAGATTTCTTCTAAGTTCAGATCCATTTATTTCGAGCAAGAGAAAGAGTTGCAAAATGAAAATGCAGCAAATGCCTTAGACTGCATTGGAGTTACTTATAATGAAGATGAAGATTATGTTAACGAATTGTATGATGATTAAGAAGAAAATTATTATTATTAAGTAAATTAATTTTATAATGGTTGTGAAGTAAATGATGATTATGAATACTTCTAAAATTAATGAAATGAAGTAAATAAAAAAACCGTACAATTATATTTTTTTACTTATTTTTTTCCTTTAATGGTTGTTTGTTTTATTTTCATACTATGTTTTTTTATGAATATTGTTCAATAAGATATAATAATATTTTCTAATGTAATTTTTTTTTTAAATATGTGGAATTACGGAACTTGAAGAAAAAAAATCGGATTTTAATTTAAAATTTTGGGTATATAAATACAGATTAAATATTTATTAATTTTTATTTTTTAAGAAATTTTTTTTTTCTAAAAGCACATTAAGTATACTCTAATTTTCAATTGCATTTCCTAATTTATCGTTTTTCTTTGAAAAGTTACAGCGAAAATTGTGATATAAGACCACTTTTTCCAAAATACAAAAAAGGCTATAAAAGATTAAAACAACAATTTTTAAAATTTTTGTTGTTGTTTCTAGTTATGCCTTTTTATGTATTTATGAATATCCATCAATAAAAAATAACAATATTTTAAAATTACGGCTTTCCTGAATTAATCGCCACTTTGCCTACCGCTCAACCCACTGTGCGACGGGTAGTTTCAATGGAATGTATTGTCGCGTAACACGTGAAGGAACATTAATGTCAAGTTTACTAATCAATTGCTGTGAGTTGATTTCACCTTTCAGGAGTCTACTAATAAAAATTACATCAAACACTAAACGTCTTCGCTCCAGAGTCGGTAAATCTATCAATTTCAAGCGATTTACATATACTTTATGGGGTCTTAGAGCAATATTTCGATGTGTTACAAACGGAATGACAAAGTTAATATACCCCCATCCTATGGTGGAGGGTATAATAAATTGATTTCTGCAATCAGCATCAATTAAATTTTTAATTAAATCAATTAAAAATTAATTGATATTATCAAATCAAATCAATTAATTGTTTAATCAAATTCTTTCTTTTGCCCAATTAAAACTGTGATTTATACTATAATTTTGGTGATAGGAGACATTTCAATTAAAACAATTAATTGGATCAAATAATTTCGTGATCGTATCAGATTTTTTCAACGCACGATAGGAGTATTACATATGGAATGAACAACTTATTATACCCCCCATCACCATTCTATGGTGGTGGGTATAAAGATGCAGATTAAATACCTTTAAAAGCTGCTTTAGTTCATAATCGGTTTATATTAATTATGAGCCGTCGACAACTGGTACGGGGCAATTAATATTCAGCCCGGGCGAAATAATTTGGGTTTCTTATGCTGCTAATGAACCAGTAATTAAATTTGTGAGGTTTTTTAATGCTTTATATGCATTTGTCGAGTTTCTTCTCTTTCACTCTCTCTAAATAGCAAGTGAAATATATATTGCATGGTATTTTACATTAATGATTAATTGATATTAATTTAAGTTGGTGCGTACACACAAAAAAATATCAATTAATTTGATTGTCAATATAATTAAAATTATGTTTAAATTTGAGCTAACAACGTAATTTGTAAATACAATTACGATTTTAGTCACTTTAGCAACAAATTTTGTTATATGAACAAACATTTTGTTATATCAACAAAAATTTTGTTGAACTTAAAAATTTTCTGTAACAACAAAAATTATAATATTATTTTCTGTGTAGTCTATAAAAATTGTGTATTCCTTACATTAAATAAAGACGAAATAATTGGAACACTATGTCATTATGAATAATATGGTAGTTGTTAATTTTGTCCTGATTGTCACACTTTCATGAGTTTGATTATGCGTTATTTGATTAACTGTAATTTTCATGAGGTTTCATTAATGCTACGCTAGTTAACCAATATATACACAACTCTATTAACATATCTGTCATGCCGATATATTCATATGCCGGCATTTAACGGTTGAAAATTGTTAAGGTAAATTTAATCTATGAAATTATATCTTTAATTAGTTTTTGTGAACTGAAAGCCTAACGAAGCTATATGAAAATGGTCGTAATACTCGTAGTTAAATAATTCAAAAATTTTATAACTATTTTTATTTTATTTATTTTTCTTGGTATTTCCAATCGCTCATTAGAGGGTTATAATGCCCAATTTTTTTGTCAGCTGTAAATATTCAATGTTAACGACACAAAACCAAGAAAACTAATCAAGAAACATTTATACGGTAAACCCAGTATATGCTGAATTCATTTCATTTAATTTTTGTTGTCTTAAGGTGTGTTTTACTAAATGCTTCCATGTTTGATGAAGACCGCATAAATGCGGGATTGGACATTAGAGGGTTAACAATTGAAGCATGCATTATAAACTGCACAGGATGTTCTTTTAATTAAGTTTTTATACCCTTCACCACTACTGTGGTACAAGGTATAATAAGTTTGTGCATTTGTATGTAACGCCAAGAAGGAAAAGTCCGAGACCCATAGTTTAGTATACCGATCGTCTTAGAATTAAATTCTGAGTCGATTTAGCGATGTCCGTCTGTCTGTCTGGCTGTCTGTCCGTCCGTCTGTCTGACTGTTCATGTATTTTTGTGCGCAAAGTACAGGTCGCAGTTTAAGTCCGATCGTCCTCAAATTTGGCATAGGATCGTTTTTTGAGACAAAGACAATCGCTATTGATTTTAGAAAAAATCGGTTCAGATTTAGATATAGCTCCCATATATATCTTTCGTCCGATTTGAACTTATATGGTCTCAAAAGCCAGAGTTTTGCCGTGATTTGGTTCAAATTTTGCACAAGGAGTACGTTTAACAGTATCGGTAAGTGTGCCAAATTTGGTTGAAATCGGTTCAGATTTAGATATAGCTACCATATATATCTTTCGCCCGATTTATACTCAAATTACCACGGGGACCAAAGTTAAACTCCCATTTACGTGAAATTTTGCAGAGATAACAGAATTATTATTCTAACTATACATGTCAAATTTGGTCGAAATCGGTTCAAATTATATATATCTCCCGTTATATGTACACCAGACTTGGGAAAATATGGTAGACTATTTCATATTTTAGACCCATTTTCAATGGGATTTTCCTCCAATTGACTGCATAGTTTCCACGGAGAATATATTTAATATGATATTTAAGTGTGTCAAGTTTGATCCAATTTGGTTCAGAATTAGATAAGGCCTCCATATATTCGTTTTTCCGGTTTATACAAATATAGCCAAAATTCCCACACTTTACACAAAATTCTGTGATAATTTCCCCAAATCTTAGTCATATCCTACACACTGTAATGCCAGACTTTCCACAGAACGGTTG